>NC_081554.1:23530317-23770317 GCF_963082655.1 Stomoxys calcitrans
TCGATTTTTGATGGATTTGCGGTCATTTTAAAATTTTTAGATGGAGTCATGAATTAAAGCCCATTTCCCTCTACGACGCATAGTTTAGGAGATACAGCCAATTTAAAGTTTTCATAGTGAAATTTCGATTTTTGATGGATTTGCGGTCATTTTTCAAATTTTGGATTGAGTAATGAATTAAAGCCCATTTCCCCCTACGACGCAAAGTTTAGGAGATACAGCCAATTTAAAGTTTTCATAGTGAAATTTCGATTTTTGATAGATTTGTGGTCATTTTTCAAATTTTTGGATGGAATCATGAATTAAGGCCCATTTTCCTCTACGACGCATATTTTAGGAGACACAGCCAATTTAAAATTTTCATAGTAAAATTACAATTTTTGATGGGTTTGTGGTCATTTTTCAAATTTTTGGGTGGAGTCATGAATTAAGGGCCATTTCCCTCTACGACGCATAGTTTAGGAGATACACCCAATTTAAAGTTGTCATAGTGAAATTTCGATTTTTGATGGATTTGTGGTCATTTTTCAAATTTTTGGATAGAGTCATGAATTAAGGCCCATTTTCCTCTACGACGCATATTTTAGGAGACACAGCCAATTTAAAATTTTCATAGTAAAATTACAATTTTTGATGGATTTGTGGTCATTTTTCAAATTTTTGGATGGAGTCATGAATTAAGGCCCATTTTCCTCTACGACGCATAGTTTAAGAGATACAGCCAATTTAAAGTTTTCATAGTGAAATTTCGATTTTTGATAGATTTGTGGTCATTTTTCAAATTTTTGGATTGAGTCATGAATTTAGGTCCATTTCCCTCTACAACGCATAGTTTAGGAGATACAGCCAATTTAAAGTTTTCATAGTGAAATTTCGATTTTTGATGGATTTGCGGTCATTTTTCAAATTTTTGGATGGAGTCATGAATTAAGGTCCATTTCCCTCTACGACGCATAGTTTAGGAGATACAGCCAATTAAAATTGTCATAGTGAAATTTCGATTTTTGATAGATTTGTGGCCATTTTTTCAAATTTTGGATGGAGTCATGAATTAAGGTCCATTTCCCTCTACGACGCATAGTTTAGGAGATACACCCAATTTAAAGTTGTCATAGTGAAATTTCGATTTTTGATGGATTTGCGGTCATTTTTCAAATGTTTGGATGGAGTCATGAATTTACGTCCATTTCCCTCTACGACGCATAGTTTAGGAGATACAGGCAATTTAAAGTTTTGATAGTGAAATTTCGATTTTGATGGATTTGCGGTCATTTTTCAAATTTTTGGATGCAGTCATGAATTAAGGTCCATTTCCCTCTACGACGCATAGTTTAGGAGATACAGCCAATTAAAATTGTCATAGTGAAATTTCGATTTTTGATAGATTTGTGGCCATTTTTTCAAATTTTGGATGGAGTCATGAATTAAGGTCCATTTCCCTCTACGACGCATAGTTTAGGAGATACAGCCAATTTAAAGTTTTCATAGTGAAATTTCGATTTTTGATGGATTTGCGGTCATTTTCAAATTTTTGGATGGAGTCATGAATTAAGGTCCATTTCCCTCTACGACGCATAGTTTAGGAGATACAGCCAATTTAAAATTTTCATAGTGAAATTTCGATTTTTGATGGATTTGTGGTCATTTTTCAAATTTTTGGGTGGAGTCATGAATTAAGGGCCATTTCCTTCTACGACGCATAGTTTAGGAGATACACCCAATTTAAAGTTGTCATAGTGAAATTTCGATTTTTGATGGATTTGCGGTCATTTTTCAAATGTTTGGATGGAGTCATGAATTTAGGTCCATTTCCCTCTACGACGCATAGTTTAGGAGATACAGGCAATTTAAAGTTTTGATAGTGAAATTTCGATTTTTGATGGATTTGCGGTCATTTTTCAAATTTTTGGATGGAGTCATGAATTAAGGTCCATTTCCCTCTACGACGCATAGTTTAGGAGATACAGCCAATTAAAATTGTCATAGTGAAATTTCGATTTTTGATAGATTTGTGGCCATTTTTTCAAATTTTGGATGGAGTCATGAATTAAGGTCCATTTCCCTCTACGACGCATAGTTTAGGAGATATAGGCAATTTAAAGTTTGATAGTGAAATTTTGATTTTTGATGGATTTGCGGTCATTTTCAAATTTTTGGATGGAGTCATGAATTAAGGTCCATTTACCTCTACGACGCATAATTTAGGAGATACAGCCAATTTAAAGTTTTCATAGTGAAATTACAATTTTTGATGATTTGTGGTCATTTTTCAAATTTTTGGATGGAGTCATGAATTAAGCCAATTCCGCATAGTTTAGGAGATACACCCAATTTAAAATTGTCATAGTGAAATTTCGATTTTTGATGGATTTGTGGTAATTTTTCAAATTTTTGGATGGAGTCATGAATTAAGGCCCATTTCCCTCTACGACGCATAGTTTAGGAGATACAGCCAATTTAAAGTTTTCATAGTGAAATTTCGATTTTTGATGGATTTGTGGTCATTTTTCAAATTTTAGCTGGAGTCATGAATTAAGGCCCATTTCCCCTACGACCCATAGTTTAGGAGATACAGCCAATTTAAAGTTTTGATAGTGAAATTTCGATTTTTGATAGATTTGTGGTCATTTTTCAAATTTTTAGATGGAGTCATGAATTAAGGCCTATTTCCCTCTACGACGCATAGTTTAGGAGATACACCCAATTTAAAGTTGTCATAGTGAAATTTCGATTTTTGATGGATTTGCGGTCATTTTTCAAATGTTTGGATGGAGTCATGAATTTAGGTCCATTTCCCTCTACGACGCATAGTTTAGGAGATACAGGCAATTTAAAGTTTTGATAGTGAAATTTCGATTTTTGATGGATTTGCGGTAATTTTTCAAATTTTTGGATGGAGTCATGAATTAAGGTCCATTTCCCTCTACGACACATAGTTTAGGAGATACAGCCAATTAAAATTGTCATAGTGAAATTTCGATTTTTGATAGATTTGTGGCCATTTTTTCAAATTTTGGATGGAGTCATGAATTAAGGTCCATTTCCCTCTACGACGCATAGTTTAGGAGATACAGGCAATTTAAAGTTTGATAGTGAAATTTCGATTTTTGATGGATTTGCGGTCATTTTTCAAATTTTTGGATGGAGTCATGAATTAAGGTCCATTTCCCTCTACGACGCATAGTTTAGGAGGTACAGCCAATTTAAAGTTTTCATAGTGAAATTAAAATTTTTGATGGATTTGTGGTCATTTTTCAAATTTTTGGATGGAGTCATGAATTAAGGCCCATTTCCGCATAGTTTAGGAGATACACCCAATTTAAAATTGTCATAGTGAAATTTCGATTTTTGATGGATTTGTGGTCATTTTTCAAATTTTTGGATGGAGTCATGAATTAAGGCCCATTTCCCTCTACGACGCATAGTTTAGGAGATAAAGCCAATTTAAAGTTTTCATAGTGAAATTTCGATTTTTGATGGATTTGCGGTCATTTTTCAAATTTTTGGATGGAGTCATGAATTAAGGTCCATTTTCCTCTACGACGCATAGTTTAGGAGATACACCCAATTTAAAGTTTTCATAGTGAAATTTCAATTTTTGATGGATTTGTGGTCATTTTTCAAATTTTTGGATGGAGTCATGAATTGAGGTCCATTTCCCTCTACGACGCATAGTTTAGGAGATACAGCCAATTAAAATTTTCATAGTGAAATTTCGATTTTTGATAGATTTGTGGCCATTTTTTCAAATTTTGGATGGAGTCATGAATTAAGGTCCATTTCCCTCTACGACGCATAGTTTAGGAGATACAGGCAATTTAAAGTTTTGATAGTGAAATTTCGATTTTTCATGGATTTGCGGTCATTTTTCAAATTTTTGGATGGAGTCATGAATTAAGGTCCATTTCCCTCTACAACGCATAGTTTAGGAGATACAGCCAATTTAAAGTTTTCATAGTGAAATTTAGATTTTTGATGGTTTTGTGGTCATTTTTCAAATTTTTGGATGGTGTCATGAATTAAGGCCCATTTTCCTCTACGACGCATATTTTAGGAGATACAGCCAATTTAAAATTTTCATAGTGAAATTTCGATTTTTGATGGATTTGTGGTCATTTTTCAAATTTTTGGATGGAGTCATGAATTAAGGCCCATTTCCCTCTACGAAGCATAGTTTAGGAGATACAGCCAATTTAAAGTTTTCATAGTGAAATTTCGATTTTTGATGGATTTGCGGTCATTTTTTAAATTTTTGGATGGAGTCATGAATTAAGGTCCATTTCCCTCTACGACGCATAGTTTAGAAGATAAAGGCAATTTAAAGTTTTCATAGTGAAATTTCGATTTTTGATGGATTTGCGGTCATTTTTCAAATTTTTGGATGGAGTCATGAATTAAGGTCCATTTTCCTCTACGACGCATAGTTTAGGAGATACAGCCAATTTAAAGTTTTCATAGTGAAATTTCAATTTTTGATGGATTTGTGGTAATTTTTCAAATTTTTGGATGGAGTCATGAATTAAGGCCCATTTTCCTCTACGACGCATAGTTTAGGAGATACAGCCAATTTAAAGTTTTCATAGTGAAATTTCGATTTTTGATAGATTTGTGGTCATTTTTCAAATTTTTGGATGGAACCATTTTCCTCTACGACGCATATTTTAGGAGATACAGCCAATTTAAAGTTTTCATAGTGAAATTTCGATTTTTGATAGATTTGTGGTCATTTTTCAAATTTTTGGATGGAATCATGAATTAAGGCCCATTTTCCTCTACGACGCATATTTTAGGAGATACAGCCAATTTAAAATTTTCATAGTGAAATTACAATTTTTGACGGATTTGTGGTAATTTTTCAAATTTTTGGATGGAGTCATGAATTAAGGCCCATTTCCCTCTACGACGCATAGTTTAGGAGATACACCCAATTTAAAGTTGTCATAGTGAAATTTCGATTTTTTTTAAGAGCTATAGGAAATTTTTTAAAAAACACAAAAATTCGGAAAAATACATGAAATCTTTATTTGAGTCGATAGTATGGTCCATATAATTTAATTCTTAAAGATTATTTCATGCAAATATTGACCGTGAACTGCGCCTCAAATGGTCCATTCGCTTAGTCCAATTTTGTCATACTCCTTCCAACATTTCGGCCGATATCTCACGAATAAATGCTTCAATCTTCCAATACGTCATTTGAAGCGGGCTTGTCTGTATAGAATTGAGCTTTAACATAACCCCACGAAAAATAGTAAAAAGGAGTTAAATCGCACGATCTAACCGGGCAATTGACCTGTTCCGAACGTAAAATTAAATGTACACCGAACTCGCCTCTCAATAAGACCGTTGGTACGCGTGCTGTGTGGTATGTGGCACCGTCTCGTTGAAACCACCTGTGTTTTTTTAGGCAAAAAAAGTTGGATATCATCTCACAGTAGCGCTCACCATTCACAGTTACGTTGCAATTCGCATCATCTTCGAAGAAGTGCGGTCCAATGGTGCCACCAGCCCATAAACCGCACCAAACTGTGACTCTTTCTGGATGCATTGGTAGCTCTTGCAATGCTTCTAGCTGATCTTCGCTCCAAAATCGACAATTCCGCTTACTTGCGTACCCATTGAGCTAAAAATTCGTCGATGGACACAATTTGAACACGACGAACTTTCTTAACAGAGCACGCATTTTGATAATAAAATTCAAAAATTTGCAAGAGTTGTTCGTTTGGAAGACGATTCATGATTAAATTATAGACCAAACTAAATAAGTTTGACAGTGAAACAAAACACGAAACGTGCGTGAACTGCTAAAAGGTAATAGCTAAAAGCTCACCCTTTATATATGACAGCTATATTTAACTATTGTTCGATAGACCATATTTGGCTAGGAAATCAGAGAGTTTAGGGCAACTTACTACTCCAAATTTCAATGCGGCTTTATGTGCTTTAGACCCTAATTGAAGAGATCGATCTATATGGCTGCTGTAACCAAATATGGCCCTATTTGCCACATTCGGGAAATTAAGTTGCGTTTGGAAAATAAAATCTTTGCCAAAAAATTCAGCTCAATATCTTAATTTGGGGTTTGTGCCTAGAGGGGACGCCCCTCCATAAAATTCCGCCACATAGATATATAGACCAATCATGACAATATGGGGCTCTAATGAAGGGTATTTGGGAGTAGAGCACGAAATTGCAAAAGTCACGGGACCAATTCTCATAGATTCCACCCCACCCCCAAAATACTCTCCAAACAAGACATTTTAACGACCATGGGGGACAATATGGCGATCAAAGGAAAGATATTTGAGAGAAAAGCAAAAATTTGATATCCACATAGTGGGAGAATATCTGAGCGGCCATCCTCAAATATAGTGAGTGAAAGAAGGCGCAGCAAAGAGTTCACTGTTCAACTGACTGATTGCTGAACTGATTGCTGACTGACTGATTGCTGAATGACTGATCATTGCCCAAAGGGTTAAAGCTAAATAGAATCATGACATTTTGCACGAATGTTGGTCTTGGGTCATAGGCACGGGATAAGCCTGGATTTGGTGATGTTCGTACGTTTAGGTACGAAATGGTACATATTTGCCCAGCTCGAAAGAAAAGAGCTAAATTATGTTCTTGGACTCATATTAAAGGGCATCTCGAAAAACTAAGGTTTGGTAAAAAAATTGGAAAGTCATACGGGAAGTAAGAGAAATAGTACGTTTAGTTCCGCAATTGGTACTTTCTTTGTAGATTGAACCAGAGCTCTGAATTTTGGTACTTAGGTACACCATGGTAACCTTAGTTGGGTGACTATAAGAGTTTTTGGAAATTTGTACATTTAGGTACTAAAAAAAGTACCAAAAAGTATGTATTGGGTGAACTTTGTACAAGGCGGATGGATAGAGGGAGAATTTTGAAATTTGACTTAATAGACATCTGGTGCAAAATGATGAGAATGAAAAGAAAAAATGCAAAATAGTACTGGTTACGGAAGAAAACGTATGTTTAGTCCTGCAATTGGTACCATTTGGTTCTTTCTTCACAGATGGTGCTAGAGGTCTGAAATTTTGGCATGTAGGTACAACTAGGAAATATGTGATATGTGACTAAATTCGTACATTTTAGTTTCAAAATTGGTACCATTTGGTACTTTCTTCACAGATGAAGCTAGAGGTCTGAAATGTGGCATGTAGGTACAACTAGGAAATATGTGTTGGATGACTTAATGACCTATTCAAAATTCGTACATTTTAGTTCCAAAATTGGTACCATTTGGAAGCTTCTTTAAAGATGGAGGTAGAGGTCTGAAATTTGGCATGCTCGTACAACTAGGAAAAATATATAGTGGGTGACTATGAGCTTTTAACGATTCGTACATTTTGGAACCAAAATTGGTACCATTGGTTCTTTCTATGAAGATGGAGCAAAAGGTCTGAAATTTGGCATGTAGGTAAGACTTATGTACTAACTTTATGATGAGCGACAATTCGAACATTTTGGTACCAAAATTGGTACTACTTTGTTCTTTCTTTATAGACGGAGCTAGAGGTCCGAAATTCGGCGTGTAGATACAACCAAGAAATAAATGATGGATGACTTAATGATCTATTCAAAATTCGTACTTTTTAGTAACAAAATTGATACCATTTTGTACTTTCTGTTCAGATGAAGTTTGAGGTCTGACATTTGGCATGTAGCTACAACTAAGAAATATTTGATGGGTGACTTAATGATCTATTAAAAATTCAAACATTTTGGTACAATACTTTCTGTTCAGATGGATCTAGAATACTAGAGGACAAATTTTAAATATATGATGGGTGTCTAAATGGTATTTTCATCATTGGTACCAAAATTGGTACCATTTGGTATTTTCTTCTTGGATGGAACTAGGTGTCTGAAATTTGGCATGTACAATAGTTACAACTAAGAAATGTATGATGGGTGACTAAATGGTCTTAAATATGTAAAATATGTAATGAGTGATAAAATTTTCTTTTCAAAATTAGTACAATTTAGTACCAAAAGGTGCAAAAAAGTACGAAATAGCTTACCTTCGCCTACAGCAAACGATGGCTGATAAAAATTCAGCATTTTGACAAACATTTTCTCAGTCTTGAAGTCATGTGGAAGAAAACTTACGGGATGCTAGTTCGACTAAACAGAAAACTTTCTTGCAACATCTATCGCCCACACGTATATCTGGCCTTGATTTTTAAGGTAAATATTAGGTTGCCCAAAAAGTAATTGCGGATTTTTCATATAGTCGGCGTTGACAAATTTTTTCACAGCTTGTGGCTCTGTAATTTCATTCTTTCTTCTGTCAGTTATCAGCTGTTACTTTAAGCTTGCTTTAGAAAAAAGTGTAAAAACAGTATATTTGATTAAAGTTCATTCTATGTTTTATTAAAAATGCATTTACTTTCTTTTAAAAAATCCGCAATTACTTTTTGGGCAACCCAATACATATATAACTTTCCATGCAAAAGTTTTAGCTAGTAAAAATTTTGAAGTGAAAACTTATATAAATCCCTTACCATTTGAAATCCTTGTACAAAATATTACCCCTTATTTTGTTTTACCCCACAAAACTGTCATTAATCAGAGTAACCTACAAACTAAACACCTGAAGTGCAATAATCATTTTTTAAAATAATAAAACTTTTTGAAAAAAATTTAATAACTAATGAAAAAAAAAAGAAATCCAAAACAAAAACAGAAATTTGCCAACTAAACGAATAAAAAATTTTATTAAATATTGTTTATAACAGTTAGCCTTCCCCTAGAGACATGTACGAGCTTGTTTGCTAGTGACCAGTGCAACTAACGTTCACTCGTTGGCAAGTTAGCCTCCTTCTGGCCATCAGTGTGGGCAAGTGTTAAAAATTATATGTTTTAGACACGAGTGGTTTATTTTTATGAGCATTTTCACTTTTTTGTTGTTGTTTTGTTTTGCTACCATTCGGGTGCAAGTAGTAGCAAATTTGATTTTAGAATTTTTGTCCGCAAAACACACGAAATGGCAGAAGTACACGGAGCATAGCACTGGACGAAAAGTTTCCACTCAGCCCAAATCCCAAACAATTCACATATAAATTGCAAAATTATGAAAAAATAGCATTCAACAGTGTGGGGCAAAATTAATTACCAACAAAAAGTGGGGGAGGTCTTAAAACAGCCCCCAAATTGATTTCCTGTTACAAGCACCCAAGGCAAGAAGAGCCCCCATCAAATTAAGGACTAATTATCCTTTTTTTAAGCACTTAAAATAATTTTGATAATTGCTGTTACTTACTCCCCCAAGTTTTTGGCGTCACTATAAACGCCACCCTCTGCCCCACATCAAGGGTAGCGGCAGCAGCAGCGAGTTGAAGAATCAGCACAAGAAATGGAATTTATGTTTATGAACTTTCAAATGACCACTCCGAAGTACACGAATGGAAATTTATATGCAAATATTGTTGTAAGGTTTGTTTTTTATAGTTTTTAGTTTTTTGTTGTATTTATATGCAGACAAAAATTTATTTTATGCAAGCTTCAAGTGTGCCAAAGTGTGCGAATGAGTTTTCTTATTTGTATAGAGCAAGTGGCCTTTGGTAGATACACTTTGCCAATGGCGTAGCAGTAAAATTTACCAAGAGGGAAGGAATGCTGGCAGTTTTTTTTTTAATTTTCATACCCACCGCCAAAGGATGGGGGTATATTCATTTTGATATTACGTTTGAAACACATGAAACACAATATCCATTTCCGACCCATTTTGATCTGCGTAAAAATCTAAGACGATCTAGCCATGTCCGTCCGTATGTCTGTTGAGATCACGCTACAGTCTTTAAAAATAGAGATATTGAGCTGAGACTTTGCACAGGATCTCTTTTTGTCCATAAGCTGGTTTAGCTCGAAGATAAGCTATATCGGACTATATTTTGATATATGATCGGTCCAGATTTGGATATAGCTGACATATAGACCGATCCGCCGATTTAGGTTCTTAGGCCCATAAAAAGCCACTTTTATAATCCGATTTTGCTGAAATTTGGGACAGTGAGTTGTGTTAAGCCCTTCGACAACCTTCTTCAATTTGGCCCAGATCGGTCCAGATTTGGATATAGCTGCCATATAGACCGATCCGCGTTTAAGGGTCTAAGGCCCATAAAAAGCCACATTTATAATCCGATTTTGCTGAAATTTGGGACAGTGAGATGTGTTAAGCCCTTCGACATCCTTCTTCAATTTGGCCCAGATTGGTCCCGATTTAGATATAGTTGCCATATATACCGATCTCTCGATTTAAGGTCTTACGCCTATAAAAGGCGCATTTATTGTCCGATTTTGCCAAAGTTTGAGACAGTGAGTTGTGTTAGGCTCCTCGATATCCTTCTTCAGTTTGGCCCAGATCGGTCCAGATTTGGATATAGCTGCCATATAAGCCGATCTCTCGATTTAAGGTTTTGGGCCCATAAAAGGCACATTTATTGTCCGATGTCACCAAAATTTGGGACAGTGAGTTGTGTTAGGCTCCTCGATATCTTTCTGCAATATGGCACAGATCGGTCCAGATTTGGATATAGCTGCCATATAGACCGATCTCTCGATTTAAGGTCTTGCGCCCATAAAAGGCGCATTTATTGTCCGATTTTGCCAAAATTTGGGACAGTGATCTGTGTTAAGCCCCTCGATATCTTTCTGCAATTTGACACAGATCGGTTCAGATTTGGATATAGCTGCCATATAGACCGATCTCTCTATTTAAGGTCTTGCGCCCATAAAAGGCGCATTTATTGTCCGATTTTGCTATGATTTGGGACAGTGAGTTGTGTTAGGCCCCTCGATATCTTTCTGCAATATGACACAGATCGGTTCAGATTTGGATATAGCTGCCATAAAGACCTATCTCTCGATTTAAGATTTTGGGCCCATAAATGGCGCATTTATTGTCCGATTTTGCCAAAATTTGTGACAGTGATTTCTGTTAGGCTCCTCGATGCCTTTCTGCAATATAGCACAGATCGGTCCAGGTTTGGATATAGCTGCCATATAGACCGATCTTTCGATTTAAGGTCTTGCGCCCATTAAAGGAGCATTTATTGTCCGATTTTGCCGAAATTTGGGACAGTGAGTTGTTTAAGGCTCTTCGACATTTTTCTTCAAGTTGGCTCAAATCGATCCAGATTTGGATATAGCTGCCATATAGACCGATATCTCTATTTAAAGTCTTGGCCCCATAAAAGGCACATTTATTGTCCGATGTCGCCGAAATTTGGGACAGTGAGTTGTTTAAGGCTCTTCGACATTTTTCTACAAGTTGGCTCAAAACGATCCAGATTTGGATATAGCTGCCATATAGACCGATATCTCGATTTAAAGTCTTGGCCCCATAAAAGGCGTATTGATAATCCGATTTCACTGAAATTTTACACAGTGACTTATGTTAGGCTTTTCGACATTCTTGTCGTATGTGGTTCAGATCGAAATCAGAAGAAAACCAATATTTTGTTATACACAATTGAACAATGGCTTGTACTTGCCGCAGGAGAACATCACTTTAGCGAGAAGTTCTTACATGGCTTCTATGCCATATAAAAATGGCATAGTACCTCGCAAATGTCGCCAGCACTAGGAGGGCATAACCATTGCTGAACAATTTTTAGATATTCTCGTCTGGATTCGAACACAGACGGAATTGCTTTCTTTGCGCTCCTTTAATACACCTACCCCTACTTCCACGACCCTGCCCATCCTCATGCTGAGCTTCTCCCTTAACAGGCTCACAAAAATATGGTGCACAGTCCATCATCATAAGTTCGGATGATGTTGGTACGTGAAGTTTAGAAGGTGAAGTGTTTCGTTCACTCAGTGGCCATGATAAGTACACACGTAACCATTCTTACGTAGCAATTTTTTCTATAGGCAAAGGATTTATGAGCATTCAAATTTGATTGATTGTAGTATGCGCAGCGTTTATGAAAATTTAGAGTGAAAATATACTGGCAATAAATTGCAAAAAAAGGTTATGAAGAAGTGTGCACCAAAAAAAAAAAAGAAACTATTAAAAAAAAGTAAGTAAATCTGTTATTTAACACCATGTAGCCAGAGGAAAGTAAATACAAACAAGGGGGCAATCAATATAAGAAGCTTACACTAGCAAATTTTAATCTGGACATACAAATTGCACAGTGGGATGTTATTAAAAACAACAAAAAGGCGAAATCTTTAATATAAACAAATAAAAGCGTGCTAAGTTTGGCCGGGCCGTAGCTTATATGCCCTCCACCATGGATCACATTTGTCAAGTTCTTTAGCCGGTGTCTCTTTATAGACAAACAATCGATAATGAATAAAAATTGCTATGGTATTGGAGCTACATCAGGTTATAAACATTTTCGGACCATACTTGTATGTTGAGACGTCGTTGTGCAAATAGTCATCCAAATCAGACAAGAACTGCGACCTCTAGGGGTTCAAGATGTGGAATCGGGAGATTCATGCCATACGGGTAGATGTGGCAAATTTGGGTAATAAGTGCCTCACTCAACCCAAATTTCAGCGAAATCGGATAATAAATCAGGCTTTTATGGGCCTAAGACCCTAAAGGTATTTCTACTAGTATAGGTATTTCCATAAGTTTGGTGGCAGGAGGTACAGAAGGCCTTTGCCTTGCGGTTGGTCCCATTTCTGGGCTTGTTGCTGGGAGCAAAGACCTTTCATTCGCAATCTCATTTCATGTGTAGCGTTTGCTGCAGTTTCAATAAATGCAGTAAAGTTTTCGTTTGTATTTGTGCTAGTGCTGTCCGATAAATCAGGCGGGGGGAGGGCAAATGTTCAACGGTAGAAATATTAATCATTGATTCATCCTTTCTGACGAGGAACCTATGCTTGCGCATTAAATGCTACTCGCGGATCGTTAAAGTGACAGATCTTGACCTTCCATCTTCTTCAAAATACCGTAGCAAGCATTTATAGCCCTCCTTTCGTTTCTGCTCCTTCCACTTCTGCCTTTTTCGCTTATTTCCATTCAAGGTACTCGCATGTCCATCAAGGGTTGACGTCTAGTTTCTGTTGGGTCCTAGGATACCATTTGGAGTGGATGACTTTCCATCTTCTTCAGATACTGTAGCAAGCATTTATAGCCCTCCTTCCGTTTCTGCTCTTACGTTTTCTGTCTTTTACTCTTGTTTCTTTTCAATGTGCTCGCCTCTCTATCAAGAGTTGAGGTTTCAATTTCTGTTGGGTTCGAGGATACCATATGGATATCCTCTTAAGGATACCATATGGATATCCTCCTAAGGATACCATATGGATATCCTCTTAAGGATACCATATGGATATCCTCCTAAGGATACCATATGGAAATCCTCCTAAGGATACCATATGGATATCCTTCATAAATTTGGATTATCCCAATTCCGAGATCCCGTCGCAAGTATCCTAGCAAGCGGACAAGTCGATGTTGTCTTGTTAGCACTTCCTTAAATTATTATAGACTTGGAGTTTGTGGCGCAGGCAGACAGACGAGCCTGTCTTAATCGAATGAGTAAGTGGTTCTGAATCGATACCTTTACCTTTCATGAGGTCCGTCTCCCTGTTCTGTATTGATGGTGTGATGCAAATTAGAACGCAGAAGGAATAGCAACATGTAAAAAGACATTAAGTTCGGCCGGGCCGAACTTTGGATACCCACCACCTCGGTTATATAGGTAAACCCCATGTCGTCACAATCCGGTAAAAATTGGATAACTTAACCACCCAAATTCGGCACGGGCATTGAGTGGTCTAATATATATGTCACTATTCAATTTTGTAGATATATCCAATTATAAACCGATCTGAACCATATTAAGGCCGGATATCGTGAGGCTCAGAAAAACTCACTGTTTCAAATTTCGTCAAAATCGGGTAATAAAAAAGCTTTTATGGGCTTCAGGTTCCTTCTCGGCAGATCGGTCTATGCAAATTGCAAATTTTGCCCATGAACATTCCACTAAGGAACAGGGGCAAACTTCTCACGTATCAATGAGTGCAGTCCGATTCAAGTTTAAGCTTAATAATAAGGGACCTCCTTTTTTTTAAAGCCGAGTCCGAACGGCGTGCCGCAGCGCGACACCTCTTTGGAGAGATATTTTACATGGCAGAGTACCTCACAAATGTTGTCAGCATTAAAGGGGGAAAACAACCGCTAACAATTTTTATACCCACCACCGAAGGATGGGGGTATATTCATTTTGTCATTCCGTTTGCAACACATCGAAATATCCATTTCCGACCCTATAAAGTATATATATTCTTGATCAGCGTAAAAATCTAAGACGATCTAGACATGTCCGTCCGTCTGTCCGTCTGTCCGCCTGTCTGTTGAAATCACGCTACAGCCTATAAAAATAGAGATATTATCCGATTTTGCTGAAATTTGGGACAGTGAGTTATGTTAGGCCCTTCGACATCCTCCGTGAATTTGGTTCAGATCGGTCCAGATTTGGATATAGCTGCCATATAGACCGATCATCCGATTTAGGGTCTAAGTCCCATAAAAGCCACATTTATTATCCGATTTCGCTGAAATTTGGAACAGTGAGTTGTGTTAAGCCCTTCGACATCCTCCGTTAATTTGGCCCAGATCGGTTCAGATTTGGACATAGCTGCCATATAAACCGATCCTCCCATTTGGGGTCTTAGGCCCGCAAAAGCGACATTTATTATCCGATTTTGCTGAAATTTGGGACAGTGAGTTGTATTAGGCCCCTCAACATCTTTCGTCAATTTGGTTCAGATCGGTCCAGATTTGGATATAGCTGCCATATAGACCGATCCCCCGATTTATGGTGTTAGGCCCATAAAAGCCACATTTATTAACCGATTTTGCTGAAATTTGGGACAGTGAGTTATGTAAGGCCCATCGACATCCTCCGTCAATTTGGCTTAGATCGGTCCAGATTTGGATATAGCTGCCATATAGACCGATCCTCCGATTTATGGTGTTAGGCCCATAAAAGCCACATTTATTATCCGATTTTGCTGAAATTTGGGATAATAAGTTGTGTTAGCCCCTTCGACATCTTTCTTCAATTTGGTTCAGATCGGTTCAGATTTGGATATAGCTGCCATATAGACCGATTTCTTGATTTATGGTTTTGGGCCCATAAAATGCTAATTTATTGTCCGATGTCGCCGAAATTTGGGGCAGTGAGTTAGGTTAAGGTCCTTGACATACTTCTGCAATATCGCACAGATCGGTCCAGATTTGGATGTAGCTGCCATATAGACCGATATCTAGGTTTTAGGTTTTGGGGCCATAAAAGACGCATTTATTGTCCGATGTCGCTGAAATTTGAGACAGTGAGTTTGGTTAGGCTCTTCGACGTCCTTCTTCAATTTTGCCCAGATCGGTCCAGATTTGAATATAGCTGCCATATAGACCGATCTCTCGATTTAAGGTTAAGGGCCCATAAAAGAGGCATTTATTGTCCGATTTCGCCGAAATTTGGGACAGTGCTTAGTGTTAAGCTCTTCGACATGTTTATGCAACTTGGCCCAAATCGGTCCAGATTTGGATGTAGCTGCCATGTAGACCGATATCTCGATTTAAAGTCTTGGCCCCATAAAAGGCGCATTTATAATCCGATTTCACTGAAATTTGACACAGTGACCTATGTTCGGCTTTTCGACATCCGTGTTGTATATAGTTCAGATCGGTATGAGGTATATGGGTATAAGGTATGAAATTTTCACCGAATTTTGATGAAAGGTGGTTTACATATATACCCGAGGTGGTGGGTATCCAAAGTTCGGCCCGGCCGAACTTAACGCCTTTTTACTTGTTTTTCTGATGGTTTCGCCAGGATTCGAACCCCGGCGTTCAGCATCATAGGCGGACATGCTAACCTCTGCGCTACGGTGGCCTCCACGGCAGCTATATCTAAATATAGTACGATCAGTACCATATTAAGGTCGGATGTTGGGAGGTTTTAACCTTCAAATATCAGCGATATAGGGTAATAAATGAAGCTTTTATTGGCGTCAGACCCCTTATCGGCAGATCGGTCTATATGGCAGCTATATCTAATATAGTCTGATCTGAACCATATTTAGGTCGGGTGTCAGGAGGCTAAAAATATCTCACAGTTTCAAATTTTAGCTAAATCGATTAAAAAATAAAGCTTTTATGGGCTTCAGACCCTTTATCGGCAGATCGGTCTATATGCCAGCTATATCTAAATGTAGTCCTATCTGTACCGTATTTGGATCGGATGTTGAGAGGCTTAAAACTGCGCACTATTCCAAATTTCAGCGAAATCGAGTAACATATGAAGTTTTTATGGGCTTCAGACCCTTTATCGGGAGATCGGTCTATATGGCAGCTATATCTAAATGTGGACCGATCTAATCCATATTTAGGTCCGATGTCGGGAGGCTTAAAATAACCCACAGTTGCAAATTTCAGCGAAATCGGGTAATAAATAAAGCTTTTATGGTCTTCAGACCCTTTATCGGGAGATCGGTCCATATGGTAGCTATATCTAAATATAGTCCGATATAAACCATATTTGGGTAAGTTTTCGGGAAGCCTTAAACTACTCACTGTTTCAAATTTCAGCGAAATCGGAAGAAAATAAAGCATTTATGATTAGACCCTTTATCGGAAAATCGGTGTATATAGCAGCTATATCCAAATATGGTTCGATTTGGCCCGTTCAAGAATTTAACCAGCGTGCATCAAAAAGACATATCTGTGCCAAATTTCAGCTCAATATCTAAATTTTTGAAGCTTGTAGAGTGATTACAACAGACGGACGGACAGACGGACAGACGGGCAGACACATGAACATCGTTAAATCGTCTTAGGATTTTACGACGATCCGAAATATATATATACAATACTTTGTAGGGTCTGAAATTGATATTTCGATGTGTTGCAAACGGAATGACTAACCTACGGTGATGGGTATAAAAAATCTGTTAGAAAAACTAAGTGAAGAAAGACAACTAGAACCTAGGTTTCAAAAAAATCGAGAAGTAGGGTAAAAAGTTTGGGGCGCTGGGAAATTTATTCTGAATTCCGCTTATGGACCAATCGGGCAACTAATTTATGCCATTGAAACTTGCATTAGGTTACCTCTAACCTAACTGAAGTTAGACATTTTCTAAGAGCATTAGTTTTAATTGTTTTCAACACATTCGTCTTTAATCGGTTAATATTGTGCCCTTTGAATTCTTAAAGGTTTATTTGATTAACCACATTTAGTGAAGCAATAGTTTGCAACTCTTATCTTTATTTCAGCCTTTAAACTATGTACCTTCAGCCAACAAGCGTACACCCCTTAGTTGTGGCAATTTTTCAAGAAAATCCATATGTATGCACACAATAAGATAGGAAAGAATGTTGCAGAAAAATTTTATCACATCAACATATACCGCCACTAAGAAAAAAAAAAAACAACTTTTGCGAAAATCCCTTTTTCTTATAAGACTGCATAATTAACAAATGCAAAAAATGGGAAAAGAAAAACGAAAGGAGGAAACTTCAAAAGTTTCTTTAAAAGTTCTCTTCAGGCTGTTGCTAAGATAGCAGGGATAATATAAAAATATCTATGTGAGTGTGTGGGTGTGTGTATGCTCCGCTTTGGCTTGATACATATTTAAATAGCAAAATTTTGCTCCAGATAAACCACTAAGCAAGCCAAAATTTCTTTAAGAATCATCCAAAAGTTCAAAAGTCTTGGGGGCATTGGTATTTTATGCAAACTCATACATTCATATGAATACTATACTCTTATGTGTATGTGCATACAGAGGTATGAAGTCATAAATGTATATGAGAAACACATTTAGTGGCTGCATTTCCTAGATAATTTCCTTGAAGCAGACACTACTTTCAGTAGTGGTCAATTTTCTATTCATATTATATGCTAATAAGGCAAATTGATAAGTTTGTACAAAAGTAGTGGGCAATTTTGAAAAGTCTTTAAGGCTGTGGAGGAGAAATAGGAGAGTAGATTGTATTTGGAAAAGAAATATGGAATAAAATAAATCGAAACTAGTATAGGAAATGTATTAACCCTTTATCAAGGATAATAATACTAAATCTCCCATGAACATTCCATTATGGAACACGGAATACTTCTCTCATATCAATAAGTGCAGTCGGATTAATGTTTTAAGCCCAATGATAAGGGGCCTCCTTTTTATGCCGAGTCCGGACGGCGTGCCGCATAGCGACACCACTTGGTAGAGAAGTTTTAGCATGGGAGGATACCTCACAAATGTAGCCAGCGTTAGTAAGAGGAAAACCACCGCTAAAAAATTTTCTGATGTTCACAACGGGATTTGAACCCATGCGCTTGGCGTCATAGGAGGACAAGCTAAGCTCTGCGCCACGGTGGCCTCAAGGATAGCATTGTTGGGTAAAATGTTCTTTCCATATCCTCAGCATGATGTCTGTGTCAGTTACCAGATTTCCTTCTTTGTCTCTGCAGGATGATGTGCCTGCACCAAAGCCATCGGTTTGGTGTTTAATTCTTTGGTAGAATATCCGAACTTCATTCTAACTCCTGTACATCTCAATTCGCTCGCACTCACGTCTTTCCATTTCCATTTTATACCCTCCACCATAAGATGGGGGGTATACTAATTTCGTCATTCTGTTTGTAACTACTCAAAATATTCGTCTGAGACCCCATAAAGTATATATATTCTTGATCGTCGCGACATTCTATGTCGATCTAGCCATGTCCGTCCGTCTGTCCGTCCGTCCGTCCGTCTGTCTGTCGAAAGCACGCTAACTTCCGAAGGAGTAAAGCTAGCCGCTTGAAATTTTGCACTAATACTTCTTACTAGTGTAGGTCGGTTGGTATTGTAAATGGGCCATATCGGTCCATGTTTTGATATAGCTGCCATATAAACCGATCTTGGGTCTTGACTTCTTGAGCCTCTAGGGTGCGCAATTCTTATCCGATTGGAATGAAATTTTGCACGACGTGTTTTGCTATGATATCCAACAACTGTGCCAAGTATAGTTCAAATCGGTTCATAACCTGATATAGTTGCCATATAAACCGATCTTGGGTCTTGACTTCTTGAGCCTCTAGCGTGCGCAATTCTTATCCTATCAGAATGAAATTTTGCACGACGTGTTTTGCTATGATATCCAACAACTGTGCCAAGTATGGTTCAAATCGGTCCATAACCTGATATAGCTGCCATATAAACCGATCTTGGGTCTTGACTCCTTGAGCCTCTAGAGGGCGCAATTCTTATTCGATTGGAATGGAATTTCGTACGACGTGTTTTGTTATGATACCCAACAACTGTGCCATGAATGGTTTAAATCGGTCCATAAGCTGATATAGCTGCCATATAAACCGATCTTGGGTCTTGAGTTCTTGAGCCTCTAGAGGGCACAATTCTTTTCCGATTTGAATGAATTTTTGCACGAAGTATTTCGTTATGATATCCAACAACTGTGCCAATTATGGTTGAAATCGGTCAATAACCTGATATAGCTGTCATATAAACAGATCTGGGGATTTGACTTCTTGAGCTTCTAGAGGCTATCCCATTTGGCTGAAATTTTGCATTATGTATTTTATTTTTACTTCCAACAACTGTGTCAAATAAGGTTCAAACCAGTTCATAACCTGAAATAGCTGCCATATAAACCGATCTGGGATCTTGACTTCTTAACCCCTTGAGGTCGCAATTATTATCCGATATGCCTGAAATTTTGTACGACGGATCCTCTTATGACCATCAACATACGTGTTTAATATGGTCTGAATCGGTCTATAGCCCGATACAGATCCCATATAAATCGTTCTCTCTATCTTGATATCGTTTTAATAGCAGAGTAACTCTTTTCTTATATCCTTTTTTGCCTAAGAAGAGATGCCGGGAAAAGAACTCGACAAATGCGATCCATGGTGGAGGGTATATAAGATTCGGCCCGGCCGAACTTAGCACGCTTTTACTTGTTCTTTCTGCGGAATAGACGTTTCTCCTCTCTTCTTTTCCCTCGATATCTCTCCTTCATCTGGCTCGTTGCTACTGATTGCAGGGCTGCTCTATATGCCGCATTCTTGGCTTCAGTAGCATCTCGACACTCTTGGTCGTACCATGGGTTTTTTGGAGGAGGCTTCCGGTACCCAAGTACGAATTTCGCGGCATTTTCCATGGAGTGGGCAATAGTTCGCCACTGCGCCATTATATCATCGGAACAAGAAGTGCTTTCATGAAGCAGTTGGGACAGTCGAGTGGAGTATGCCGCTACCATTTGTTGTGTTTTCAGCTTTTCAATGTCCAGCTTCCTTGCAGTGTCAGATCGTACTTTCCTCGCCATGTTCAAACGGGTGCGAACCTTTGCTGCAACAAGGTAATGATCCGAATCTATATTCGGTCCACGGATCGATCGTACATCTAACACACTGGATGAATGCCTTCCATCTATCACAACGTGATCAATTTGGTTTCTCGTGTTTTTATCGGGTGACAGCCATGTGGCTTTGTGGATATTTTTATATTGAAATCTGGTGCTACTAACTACCATGTGTTTTGCCGCGACGAAATCCATCAGCCTCAACCCATTACTGGACGTTATCTCGTGGAGGCGAAACTTTCCGACTGTTGGACCAAAAATGTCTTCCTTCCCTATTTTCGCATTAAAATCTCCCAGAACGATTTTAATATCATGGCAGCGGTCATATTCTCTCTCTAGGCGCTCGTAGAAAATATCCTTGGTCTGCTCGTCTTTGTCTTCCGTCGGGGCATGGGCACAAATAAGGCTGATGTTGAAGAATTTGGCTTTTATGCGGATTGTGGCTAGCCTCTCATCCACCGGAGTAAAGCTGGAGACAAGGTGTTTCAGTCTCCGACTAACCACAAATCTGCAGCCAAATTCATGCCTTGTGTTATGGCAGCTATAGAATAGTTCGTCACCGTTTGGTGTTGTAGTGACGCCATTCCCAGTCCATCGCACTTCCTGTAAGGCGGTTATTCTGCCTTGTACTTCTTTAATACTGATTCTGGAGCCTATAGATGGCGTAATTTTTACCATATTTGGCTGAAATTTAGCACAGTCATTGTATCTATGAAAGTACCATACGTGCCAAATATGGTCTAAATCGCTCTACAACCTGATATAGCTCCCATACAAATCGATCTCCCGATTTTACTTTTTTAGCCTCCTCTGGGTGGCGCAATTCTTATCTGAAAATCTTTGGCCGAAATTTTGCACTGTGAGAGTTTCCGTCTTTGATGGATTTAGCAGAATCCCGTTGTTTGTGCCAAAATTATTGTATATTCAACATTCCTATCAATAACCTTGGACTCTCTCTGTCATAACCAGTCTCATCAGATTTGATTTTCAGAAATTCTTTACATTTTCCCTTAAGACAAAATTTCTCTATAAATATAATTTCTATTAAATTTTCTTTAGAGACATAGATCGATATCATAAATTTCATAAAAATGTTCTCAAAATTTGTATGAAATTTATGCTAACATTTCAAAGAAATTTTCTTTACAGACATAATAATTTTCTTCAAAGAAGAGAACATCCTCCTCTGAGGTGTTCCCTTGTCATCTGCCTTCTTTCCATACTCCCTCCCAAATTTGAATTAATAATCTTGCCGAATAGTCTATTATTCGTACACTGTAAGAAATTCAGAAGAAGCCTATGACGTCAACACTTCAAAGAAATTTTCTTTGCAGTCAAAATTTCTAAGAAATTTTGTTTCTAAGACAAAATGTCCATTAAATTTTTCTCTAGATTTCCCACAATTTCATAAATTGTATTTGATTAGGCTATTATGTCCAATCATACCATCATACCATCCTCAATTTAAATTCCCTTGTCTTATCTGCTTAACTTTCTAATTGTAAGTCTTTAGAGCTAATTTAAAATATTGAACCCTTAATGATATGGCTACAATTGTACAACCTTCAATCTTTATTGGTTTTGTGAAAAGATCTCCAATTAATTCATATATACATAACTCTATATATATGTACACTGTTTATACTTGTACATGTTTATTTGAATAGCCTTTGCTTTATTCCAAATGGCTCGAAGATATGTATAATTATGTTGATTGCAAAAGTTTATATTCCTAATTTTATGCTTGCCATAGTAAACAGTGAGTGCAACATTTTCGGTGCAATTATTTGTGTTAATCATTATTGTCGGTGTTGTGTGTCAACATGAATGTCAACCGAATTTATATTTGAGCTGACAAAAGTGTTATCAAATTGGAGCCATGAAAGTGCATAATTTTTACGAAAATCTAGTAGGTCCAATGGAGGCCCCCGTAGCGCAGAGATTAGCATATCCATCTATAACGCTGAACGCCTGTGTTCGAATCCTGGCGTGAACTTCAGAAAAAAAATTTCAGCGGTGCTTGTCAATCCCTAATGCTGGCGACATTTGTGAGGTATTTGCCATGTCAAAACTTCTCCCCAAATAGGTGTCGCACTGCGGCACGCCGTTTGGTCTCGACTATAAAAATGAGGTCCATTATCATTGAGCCAAAAACTTGAATCGGACAGCTCTCATTGATTTGTGAGAAGTTTGCTCCTGTTCCTGGAACAGGAATGCTCCTGGAATGTTAATGGGTAATTTTATAATTACTAAGCCAAATTTAAATGGCTTGACCGTCATATTCGTTGGTTGTTGAAAACTAAGCTTATTTCAAATAGTTCAAAATGGATTAAAGTGGGTGTTTTCCACGATCATGATCATGGATCCTTTCAAGATTCTCATTGTTTAATTTCATTTTTGCCCAGATTGTTTGGAGCATGAGGGTTGAACCTAAGGTCAATGCATAAATTTGAAAACAAGATGTCTGCCGAACACCTGGTTTCAAAAGTTATCAACGAAAATAAAACATAAGCGAAAATGTAAATGAAATCTACTTGTAAGAGTGTCAACTGGCTAGCTCCGGGAGTGTCAACTGACTAGCTCCTTCAGACGGACTTTTGGGAATTAGCACAATCTTTACGAAAATGAAAAAAAAATCTGCAAAATGAAACCTATCTGTAAAAGCTACTTCCGTTAGCCATGCGAACACCTCGCAAGAAGATTAGTGAAAGAACAGAAGATGGACGAGCAAAAACAGGGAGGTAGCTGTAAACACAAGAACAAATGCCAAAACTACTATTGGCTTGCGAAAAAGGTAATTGCGGATTTTACATATAGTCGGCGTTGACAAATTTTTTCACAGCTTGTGACTCTGTAATTGCATTCTTTCTTCTGTCAGTTATCAGCTGTAACTTTTAGCTTGCTTTAGAAAAAAAGTGTAGAAAAAGTATATTTGATTAAAGTTCATTCTAAGTTTTATTAAAATGCATTTACTTTCTTTTAAAAAATCCGCAATTACTTTTTGGGCAACCCGATATAAACGCTACGGTATCTGAAGGAGATGAGAGGTCACGGGTCATCCACTTTGTTAACCCATAATTTTAAGTGCGAAATGCGGAAACATAGGTTCGACATCAGTATTTACGAATCTTCGCTGCTGCACCGGAAAACACAAGAACAAATGCCAAAACTGCTATAAACGCTACATACAAGAATGAGAATGCAAATGAAAGGACAGCACATCTAGCACCAGAATCGTCAAAAGGCAAAACTGGAAATCCGCAGCTTTTAATAACTTCCCTTGTCATTTCACAAATGTAACCAGCATTAGCAAGGGGATTGCCACGGCTGAAAATTTGTCTGATGCTCACGTCGGTTTTTGAACCCAGATGTCCAATTAGCAGTGATCCGAGTAAAGAACAACAAGGCAGCAGGAGCCAATGGGTTGCCGACTGAACAATTTAAGGCCTGAGGCGATAAGCTAAGGCATATGCATCAGGTTGTATGCGCTATCTGACCAGAAGATTGCATACCTAATTGGAACCTTGTCATACTCTGTCCCATATACAAGAAAGGAGACAAGATACTCTCGAGCGTACTGTGTGAAAGATAAAAATCTAAAGGCAACGAGATAATTTTGCCCAATCTACACGTCTTTACAACTGGTAGATTAACTATAGACCAGATTTTCACACTAAGCCAAATCTAAGCCCTATTCGTCCAAAGGTATTTCAAACTATGTCTGAATTTGGAGTCCCTGCAAAATTAAAAAGACTCCAGGATGACACTTGCTGATACGCGTTCCCCAGTAAGAATAGGAAAGAATCTCTCCGAACCATTTAACTGCAGCCTTTGAAAGAATCGAAAGGGATTCTGTGAAGGTGGATCGAACAGTAAATTGAGATAAAACAAAATGGATGATATCAACTCCCAAAATGCTATTTCCCGATTTGACACCTTGAGCCTCATAAAGCTGCAATTGTTGTCCGATTTGCACGTAGTGTTTTGTTACGCCTTCCAAAATAGATGGTAAGTATTATCCAAATCTGATGTAGCTTCCATATAAACATATTTTCAAATTAATCATCCACAGCTCCAGCAGGATTCAAACTTTGCCCGATTTAGCAGAAATTTGGTACGTAAAGTACTCATTTGCCCTTCAACTAATTTAATTTGTGGTGAGTGCATTTTCTGCAAAAAATACCAAAGTATAATTTGAAGGATTCCCCGCTAATCCTGTAAATTCTTTAAAAACAATGAATTTTGATGTAATTAACAAACTTTTCGCTCTTAATTACACCAACCAACTTCAATTGTCTAAAAATGAAAATTGTTGTCTTTGCCTACAGCACTATCGTGACAACCCTTTGATTAAGGGGAAAAGAAGTAAAGCAGAGATTGTCTTAAACCAGTGTAAATAGAAGAAATCTGTGAAAATCTGAATTTTCTTGTGGATGCGTACATGAATACCAAGCATGTTAGCCTTAGGGCCAAATTGTGAGTGTAATTGCTTGGTTGTGGTGGCATTAATAGATTATGCACAAAAGCATACTAAGATATATAGTATCAAGTATTATTTTATGTTTATTGTTGTTGCTGTAATTAACATTTATTAAAATAATGCTTAAGGGCATGTATGGTATTGGTCGGTTGGATGGTTGTCCAGTTGGTCGTTAGTTACGGTGCACAATGGTGTGAAGTATTTAAGAATGTGCTGCAGTCAGAATCATATTTATATAGGAACATGGTGATTCTGAATACTCATCGGGATCTGAGCTATTAGGCGTAGAGAGAAATGGTAGCCAAATATGGTTCAAATTCCAAGTTTCCAAAGAAAACTTAAAAATTGTCTGCATTGTAATAATAAGCCATAGGCAAATCAAAACGTTTCACAGAGGCTCAAAGTCCAAACAAAAGTTGGAAATAAGTCTACAACTATTCATCAAAGCAGTATTAAACATTTATAGAGTAGGATAGTGCGGAGTTCTGTGCTACTTTTCCCATCGGAAGTCTCCCCAGGTGGTGGATTGGAGGAAACTCATCAGATATGACGGGTAACGCAGAAATAAAATATGCGGGCCGAACCAACAAGTTAGCACAAGCAGGGGGTGTCCACGGATACGAATATGATCCCGATGGATTCGTGAAATAGGGTCGGCAGCGGATGAGCCAAAGGAAATGGCCAACGGTGGCGCTCGCAGATCTTCAGAAGATTCACCATCAAGAAAGCCCAGCCTAGAGGGTCGCTGGCAGCCCCAGCACTAGGTACCGATGCGATGGCCCAATGGCCCAAATGGATGGCGATCCATCTAAAATAAATCACGATTACAAAAACATCAACAAGAAATAATAGAACTGACAACCCCATATGACGACCTATGGATTCAAAACACGGTTTATGATTGGAACATGGAACATCAGAACTCTCTCAGAAATATGGAGACTTTACCAAGTCTAGAACGAGATGTCAAACTACAAATTAGATATTCTCGATTTAAGTGAAGTACGATGACCGAAATCCGAAACTATGAATCTTCAAGGTGGCTACTACTTCATTTTTTCAGGCAATGAAACCTATGATTGAAACATGGAACGTCAGAACTCTCTCAGAAGTATCGAGACTTTACCAAGCCCAGAACGAGATGTCAAACTACAATCTAGACATTCTCGGTTTAAGTGAAGTACGATGACCGAAATCCGAAACTATGAATCTTGAAGGTGGCTACCACATAATTTTTTCAGGCAATGACATCCTCCCAATAAATGGGGTCGGTCTTTTGCTGTCGCCGAAAGCAAAGAGAGATCTCCTATCATACAATGTTATATTAAACTTCCGCAAAATCTCCATTGTACAATGCTACGCGCCAACCGAACCCTATAACGATGAAACAAAGGATCAGTTCTATTCCCAACCCGACTCAATGACACGATCTCTTCCAATAGGAGACATTAAACTTGCTATGGGAGATTTTCATGCCAAGATGGGCAATAACCACAATAATCTACAATCAATCATGAAAATGCAAGGACTTGGCGATACCAGGATTGACAATGGCGAACAGGTTGGTTGATTTGTGCGCAGGAAACTTTCTCTTTATTGGAGGCACAAAATTCCCCCATAGAAATATACACAAATATAATTGGGAATCACCAGATGGAAACACCCGCAATCAAATCGACCACTCACTCATCAGCAAAATCTTTCTGGGTTCGCTGATGGATGTGAGAACTAGACGAGGAACCTACATCGATAGTGACCACATGCTCTTAATGGCCACTCTATGTCTACGCTCACATACGAAGTTCAACCTCTTTAACCTAAAAGACCCCGAAACAGCGCGCGAATACAAGGCAACATTAACGGAGAAGCTGCAAAATAACACCCATATATGAGCCAACATAACAGCGGTATGCACGGAGACGGTCAACTCTATAATAGGCATTGCTCGACGATTCCAAAAACCATGGATAAGCAATGAAATTATAGAGGATAGAAAACACCAGAAACGTCTACGCTACGCTCTGCTGCGGTCAAAATCAAGTGTAACTAAAACGCGCCTCCACCTCGTTGGTCAAGCGCCTAGTACGCAGAGATAAACAAATATATTTTAATATGATGGCAGAGCAAGCCGAAAATGCAGCTATTATTGAAAACATGCGTGGAGCTTCGAGTCGATAAAACAAATGAGCGGCAATAATATAAGGCCAACGGCAATGATGCAAGATACAAAGATACAGCATTTAGAGCGAAGGCGCGGTTTCTTCAGCTCCGAAAGACCAGCAACCGAGGACATAAGCTCCGACCCTCTTAATCCCCCTATAACTTGCATGACTTTCGCGAAGTTCAATATGGATCACGCTGTTGAATAAGGGCATCCCTGAAAAGATCGTGATACCAATTAGTGAGCTGTATAGGGATGCTGAAGTTTTTTGATCCGTTTCAATGGAAAAGAGAGCTGGCCTTTCCGGATCCCACCACCAAAGGATGGGGGTATATTCATTTTGTCATTCCGTTTGCAACACATCGATATATCCATTTCCGACCCCATATATATTCTTGATCAGCGTAAAAATTTAAGGCGATCTAGCCATGTCCGTCTGTCTGTTGAAATCGCGCTACAGTCTTTAAAAATAGAGATATTGAGCTGAAACTTTGCACAGTTTCCTGTTTTATACCCACCACCGAAGAATGGGGGTATATTCATTTTGTCATTCCGTTTGCAACACATCGAAATATCCATTTCCGACCCTATAAAGTATATATATTCTTGATCAGCGTAAAAATCTAAGACGATATAGACATTGTATCACGCTACAATCTTTAAAAATAGAAATATTGAGCTGAAATTTTGCACAGATTCTTTTTTTGTCCATAAGCAGGTTTAGTTCGAAGATGGGCTATATCGGACTATATCTTAATATAGCCCCCATATAGACCGATTGGCCGATTTTGGGTCTTAGGCCCATAAAAGCCACATTAATTATCCGATTTTGCTGAAATTTGGGACAGGGAGTTGTTTTAGGCCCTTCGACTTCCTTCGTCAATTTGGCTCTGATCAGTCCAGATTTGGATATAGCTGTCATATAGACAGATCCTCCGATTTAGGGTCTTAGGCCCATAAAAGCCACATTTATTATCCGATTTAGCCGAAATTTGGGACAGTGAGTTGTCTTAGGCCCTTCGACATCCTTCGTCAATATGGCCCAGATCGGTTCAGATTTGGATATAGCTGCCATATAGACCGAACCTCCGATTTAGGGTCTTAGGCCCATAAAAGCCACATTTATTATCCGATTTTCCTGAAATTTGAGACAGTGAATTGTGTTGAGCTCTCCGACATCTTTCTTCAATTTGGTCCAGATCGGTTCAGATGATATAGCTGTCATATAGACCGATTTCTTGATTTATGGTTTTGGGCCCATAAAATGCTCATTTATTGTCCGATGTCGTCGAAATTTGGGACAGTGAGTTTAGTTAAGCCCCTTGACATACTTCTGCAATATCGCACAGATCGGTTCAGATTTAGATATAGCTGCCATATAGACCGATATCTAGGTTTTAGGTTTTGGGGCCATAAAATACGCATTTATTGTCCGATGTCGCTGAAATTTGAGACAGTGAGTTTGGTTAGGCTCTTCGACGTCCTTCCTTCATTTTGACCAGATCGGTCCAGATTTGAATATAGCTGCCATATAGACCGATCTCTCGACTTAAGCTTTTGGGCCCATAAAAGCGACATTAATAGTCGGATTTCGCCGAAATTTGGACAGTGCTTTGTGTTAGGCTCTTCGACATTTTTGTGCAATTTGACCCAAATCGGTCCCGATTTGGATATAGCTGCCATGTAGACCGATATCTCGATTTAATGTCTTGGCCCCATAAAAGGCGCATTTATAATCCGATTTCACTGAAATTTGGCACAGTGACTTATGTTAGGCTTTTCGACATCCGTGTCGTATATAGTTCAGATCGGTTTATTTTTAGATATAGCTAATGTACTTATTAGTATTTGGTCCAAATCGGAACATATTTTGATATAACTCATATGGGACATAAGGTATAAAATCTTCACCGAATTTTGATGAAAGGTGGTTTACATATATACCCGAGGTGGTGGGTATCCAAAGTTCGGCCCGGCCGAAGTTAACGCCTTTTTACTTGTTTCATATTGTTTATTTTATTTTTTTTATGGAATGGAAAATGAAACCCATTACAAAAATCAAAAATCTCTGGAAAACTTTTGCCTTGCAGATTTCTCAGTACAACAGCCCATCAGAGGTGTGAGATATTCCCAGTTATGGAGTTGGAAATGGTGAAGCAAACTCCCAAAAGAGTTTTCAGGACTATCATTTTTGGGCCCTTTATATAAGCCTAACCGATACGATCCAAGATTAGATCAGCAAGGAAATTTTTGATTGTATATTGATAGTAAGTTATTACTCCCCAAAGAGATGTCGCACTGCGGCAAGCCGTTCGGACTCGGCTTAAAAACAGAAGGTCCTCTATTATTGAGCTTGAATCGGACAGCACTTATTGATATGAGAGAAATATCCCCGCTGTTCCTAAAAGAAATGTTCATTGGCAAATTTACATTGCATTGATAGTAAGACGAATTTCGATGCAAGTACCTAGGGGGAACGAGCCACTCCATGGTCGCGGGGGTGATACGATACTCCTCGAATGAAAAAAGTACTGAAAAAAGTACCAAAGTACAGACTTTTCCATCCCTAGTATACAATGTTCGGCCAGCCAAACTTAACACCTTTTTACTTCTTTTTTTGAAAAACTTTACCATAGCTCTTAAAAAATCGCCATTTATATCTAAATATGGACCCAATGGCCCTTTTGCAATCCCAACTCACCTACATTAGTATGAAGTATTTTTGCAAAATTTCAGGCTCTTAGCACTACTTCGTCTAAAGATCGCTAGATTTCAACAGACGGACAGATGGACATATCTAAATCGACTTAAAAAGTCATGACAATCACGAATATAATACTTTTTAAGAACTTAGAAGTATATTACGAGGTGTTACAACCAAAATGTCGAAATTAGTATACCCTTATCTTTTATGTGTTCCCATTTGTTTGAGTTTTGGCCCACTGTGTGATAGGCTGTTCAAAATGTTCCATATTCTTCAAGATTTGCTTAAAACAACCCATTGTATTATAGTTGTATGATATGAACAAGACCAACTACAAACAAATAAACATGCATACATATGTATGTTTGTGGTTTGTCTAGTTGCTTGGTTTGTTCCTTTGTCCTTTCACTCCGGTTGATGATTGTCCGTTGACTCACTGCACGGATGAATGGTTGAGTATTTAATTATGAGAACAAATACCAGATGATGTCAGTGGTGATGACAATGATGATTTTCCTGATAATAATTACGAGGACAAAAATTACGATGCCGATGACGATGAGGAGGACTACGATGTTGTTGATAATAATGAGTTATTCTCAATGTTAATGACAATGATGATAATTTTTAATGCCCCCGATGACAGACATTGTTGCCGGCCTGCACATTTGCAAATTGTGCAAATGTTGTGTAATTAAATTTGAATACATGGCTTATCCTTGTAATGCTGTTATGTTTGTTGTCTTTTTTAAATCAGGTGGCAAAAGTTGGCCAGTGTCCATTTCACCATCAACATACAACAAGCTTGTCTTTCATAGAAATGTAAAATGTGGTAAAAATTATGTAAATTAAGGAAATGCAATAATACTTGTATTAATATTTGATGCAACATTTTCAATTATTCTTGAATTGAATATGTTTTTCATTCAAGTGGATAATTATATAAAGAAATGGCAAACAAAGAGAACAAAACTAAACTAGAGTTTAACATAAAACAAAAGAACCGATTTCTCGCTGTGAACATTTAAAATAAAATTACAAATTATGAAACTTGTGAAAAATTTGGTGATGCATGTGACAATGCATATGTATATCCGAGTGTTTTCTTCAATTCAACATCAATGAGGGAAACAGTGGAGTTTTTGAGTACATGTGGTTCTATTTATGTCAAACAATATGAGGAAAGGTTGAAAAGGAGAATATAATGTTGAAACTTGTGAACATATAGCATTAATAAAATATTTGAATGATCAAAGTGTTATGTTATGACTGTTTAATTGCTGGTATGATAGGGAGTGATAAAACAGCTGTTGAGACTGTGGTTCAATTTTCAAATATTGCTGGTGCATCAAAGTACAACATGCTAACTTTGCCGATGCTTATGTTCTTAATAATAAACAAGAAAAAGCATGCTATGTTCGGGCTGGGTGCGATCCACCGTGGATCGCATGTGTCAAATTCCTTGCTCGGTATCTCCTTATAGGTCAACAAAGAAAAATTATAAGAATTGCTATGCTTTTGGAGCTATACGAGTATCAAGTTATAGACCGATTCGGACTATATTTGGTTTGTTGCGCTCTCTAAGGGCAAAAAATGCAAATTTTGCCCATGAACATTCCTCTAAGGAACAGGGGCATACTTCTTACATATCAATGAAATTTGAGTCCGATTCAAATTTTAAGCCCGTTTTTATAGCCGAGTCCGAACGGCGTGGAGCAGTGCGACACCTCTTGGGAGAAAAGTTTTTACATGGCATAATTCCTCACAAATATTGCCAGCATTAGGAGGGAAAACCACAGCTGAAAATTTTTACTAATGATCTCGCCAGGATTTGAACTCTGGCGTTCAGCATCATAGGCGAACATGCTAACCTCTGCGCTACGGTGAGAGAGCATCTTGAGCCTCTCTAGGGGCTCAAGATTTAAAATCGGTAGAATGATTTATATGGGAGGTATATAAAATTAAAAACCGATTCGGACCATATTTGGCACAAATGTTTCATACAAAACTTAGGAGTGACCTTGGACAGGAAACTGAATTGGTAGTGTCGCAGATGTTGGGTACTATGTAGACGGACCGTAGGCTCGAAATGGGACCTGAATCCTAGGATAGTCAACTGGCTCTTCATGAGCGTGATTAGACCAATACTTACTTACGTCTCAGTAGTTTGGTGGACTGCGATGGAGAAAAAGTACAACGAAAGAAAAATACAACAGGTTTGGAGGACATGTTGACAACCCCACAAAGGCAATGGAGACTATTCTAGATATCTGACCCGTAGACATATATATTGTATTAAGTGTGAGGCAGAAACTGCTGTTATAAGATGATGGGAGAATGGATAGAGGAAAGGAGCAGGTCATACCATAGTGGTATAATCGAGGCGATGAAAGAAACTTGGAAGCAATGGAAGAGGTTTCCCATCGGAAACCTGTGACGACCCTTGTGGTCGAGTATGAGGCATTGCTGCCAGTGGCACAGTCTTGGATTGACGGAACTCTGATATTGACATCTGGAAGATCATGCTACACTGATGGAACTTAGCTAGACGACAGAATGGGCCCGGAGGTCTACTTTGAGAACCCAGGGACTGAGATCTGTTTTCGACTGTCTGGATATAATACGGTCCTGCACCTGTAGGCGGAGACCAGGGCGCTCATGAATGCGTGAGGTGGTGTGGTGGTGTGGCCATTAGGGCTGTAACAACCAGGACGGTAAGATCTCGAACAGTCTTGGAGTATAAGAAAGAGAATAATGCCTTTTCTGAGAATGACACGATCCCCGTTTGGGGTCCAAGCCATAACGGTGTAAGGGGTATGAAAGAGCAGACGATATGACAGTGAAGACCAGAGGACTGCCGATTTGACAGTGAAGACCAGAGGTCTGCCGTCAATAAACTTTGTTAACCCGAAGCCTTTCGGAGCGATACAGTCCGAGTTTAGAGCGTGGGCGACAAACGACTATATAACACTGTGAAATGGGGAGATCCAGATCGTGAGAATACGAGGCTATTGCTGAAAGAAAGTTTGATTGAGGTCAGTATAGCTTTCGGTATAACAACGGAACGTATAGAAGGTGCGGCAATAGGATAGAGATGTGTAGGGCATGGGAGGAAGATGATGAGTCGTTGGGGCATTTTTTATACCCGACACCATAGGATAGGTGTATACTAATCTAGTCATTCCGTTTCTAACACCTCGAAATATTGCTGTAGGACCCAACTAAGTATATATATTCTTGATCATCCGTCCATCCGTCCTTCCGTCTGTCGAAGTCACGATAGCGGTCGAACACGTAAAGCTAGCCGCTTGAAATTTTGCACAGATACTTTATATAGATGTAGGTCATTGGGGATTGCTAATGGGTCATATCGGTTCAGATTTGGATAGAACTCCCATATAAACCGATCTCCCGATTTGAGTCCTTGAGCCGCTGGAAGCCGCAATTTTCATCCGATTTGGGTACATTTTTGCATGAAGTGTTCTGGTATGACTTTCAACAACGGTGCCAAGTACGGTCCAAATCGAGCACGAACCTAATATAGCTCCCATATGAACCGATCTCCCGGTTAGACTTATTTAGCCCCTGGAAGACGCAATTTCCATCCGATTTGGCTGAAATGTTATGCCTTCCAATAACTGTGCCAAGTACGGTTAAAATCGGTCAAGAACCTGATATAGCTCCCATATAAGCCGATCTCCCGGTTTCACTTCTTGAGCCCTTGGAAGCCGCAACTTTTCTCTGATTTGGCTGAAATTTTGCATGTAGTGCTATGTTATGCCTTCCAACAACTGTGCCAATCACGGTGTAATTCGGTCTATAACCAGATATAGCTCCCATATTTTAGCAGAATCCATGGTGGTGGGTTCCCAAGATTTGGCCCGGCCGAACTTAGTACATCTTTATTTGTTCGATGTTACTTTTTATACCCACCACCATAGAATTGAGGTATACTAATCTAGTCATTCCGTTTGTAACACCTCGAAGTATTGATCAAAGACCCCATAAAGTATATAGATCGTCTCGACATTCTGAGTCGATCTTTGTCGAAATCACGATAGCGGTCGAACACGTAAAGCTAGCCGCTTAATATTTTGCTCAGATACTAACTATTGATGTAGGTCATTGGCGATTACAAATGGGCCATATCGGTTCAGATTTGGATATAGCACCCATATAAACCGATCTCTCGGTCTTGGGCTCATAAAAGGCGCATTTCTTGTCCGATTTCGCCGAATTTGGGACAGTGAGTTGCGATAGACCCTTCGACATCCCTCTTCAATTTGGCCCAGATCGGTTCAGGCTTGGATATAGCTGCTATATAGACCGATCTCTCGATTAAAGGTTTTGGGCCCATAAAAGGTGTATTTATTGTACGATGTCACCGAAATTTGGGACAGTGAGTTGTGTTAGGCTCTTCGAACTTGTTCGTCTATTTGGCTCAGATCGGTCCAGATTTGAGTATACCTGCCATAAAGACCGATCTCTCGATTTAAGGTCTTGGGCCCATGAAAGGCGCATTTATAATTCGATTTCGCTGAAATTTTACACAGTGCCGTATATCAGGCTTTTCGACATCCATGTCGTATATGGTTCAGATCGGTCTAAATTTGGATAAAGCTACCAAAAAGTCCAAAATTTTATTCTACAAAATTGAACAATGACTTCTATTTATTTGAACTCTCAATGTCCGTGCCGAATTTGGTCCAAATTGGACCATATTTCGATATAGCTGCTATGGGGGCATAAATTATGAATTTTTCACCGGATTATAATGAAATGTTGTTTACATATATACGAGATTGTGGGTAACCAAATTTCGGCCCGGCCGAACTTAACGCCTTTTTCTTGTTTCGATTTTTTTCTGTATATGGACGCCTTGCCGGAAGATTTGGTGCCGCATGATGGCACTCATTGAGCATTGCCCACCTTTAAACCTTATAAGCCTACTGGTCCACATGGCATATACCCCAATATGTTACTGGAGGACTTTGACTGTCAGGGTGATCGGTATTTCGCATAGTTTCAAGCGGATATTGAGTACTCCTATATACCCTTAATGAGGAAGAGGGTAAAGGCTATATTCATACCAAAAGCTACAGGAAGTGCGCCAATGACTTGAGGCAGAATCAGCTGTCTTCCTTCTTCGTTAAGACGTTGAAGAGAATTCTGGACTTTCATATAAGAGGCAAGCTCGCACGCTTATATCAAGAGCGGGTTGGTTGACACTGCACTTTATAGTGTCGTCCGTCAGTTGGAGAGGACTCTTCACTGAAAAGTCTTCAGTTCAAAAAATTCGTGGTAGCGACGTTTCTGCACATTGGAGGGGCTTTTTGTAATGTAAATCCATCCATACGCCATAGAGGCGGCTTTAAAGACTGCTATTGTGGAGAGCGGCATTATGGGTGGTTAATTAGTAAGCTTCCGCATAGGGAGATCATGTCCAATATTGGGAACACCTCGGTATAGATGTATGCATCTAGGGGTACGGCACTGGGAGGGATTATTTCGCCTTCGCTGAGGATTCTTGTGGTCGATGAGATTCTGTGGGTACTAGGGAGCCTAGGGATCAGAATATGCCCTAATACTGACGATATTTTCTTGACACCAGTAAGTTTATGGACACCCTGTCTGAGGTTCTGGACACCGTTTTCGAGTCATGGCTTCTTGGACTAGTGGGTGTGGTCTAGGAGTGAAAGACAGAAATACTTGGTTGTTCACTAGAAGAAGGAAGGTAGACAGAGTTCAGATCAGATTTGATTAAGAAAGGCTTTCGAGGCTCTCTATTCGCCCCAGAAGCTCATCATTAGAATTCTCTATGGAGACTTGAGACGCTAAGGGTCAAGGTATGCGCTTATACTGACGATAGTACTCTTGCCAATATTTTCATGAAAATCTTGCACTTTCACAAGACCAAAATTGCCTGAAGGATCGTTCCAATGCTTTTGCGATATATGAGAAAGTTCTTAATCATGCCTTGGCTACAATTTTTGTCTTAGTGTTGAATCGAAAATCTCAATGGTGTGGCTGTTATAGGCCAAAATACTCAAAAAAACGTGACAAAAGTCTGAGAAATCAAAATCTGGTGGCTCGATTTTCACTGTAAACATATGGCCTAGCGTACTTTTTTGCTCAGTACAATCCCAAGAATCAGAAGCGCGTTGGGCCCCTTAAGATGTTCAAATCGCTCCACCCTAGTGTGTAAGTATAAATTTCAATTGTGCCAATATTATGGAATATCTGAGAAAATCTAAACTAATCGGATAACAACAGATGTTTGGATTTAAAATCAATTTTAGTTTCGACAATTTGTTATTCTTTTTCCTTTTAAAATCCTTTATCCACATATCGATGCTACTAAAACGCTGAAAGGGTTGCCAGACAAAAAGTACCATCCTCACATTACAATAATACAAGGGTATATAGCATACTCGTAAATGAGCATGTACAACATTTTAACACACACACACACACAAATAATTTGTTATATGTCCCCATATAAGTGTTTGGGTCGTATAAATATTATACGAAATCAGTGTCAAGTCAACTCCATAACCATAAAGTAATGAATTTAAATGTGCTTCCGAATCCACAACCTAAACCACTTAAAACTATTAAGCACTACAGTGGCTAAACCAAAAATTTATATTGAACAGTGAAATGTTGCTAACGCGACATTTTGTGATGGTTTTGAAAAATGTTGCCACACTTCATGAATTCTGCAGAATTAAAACAAGTCTAATCGTGCTAAGTTCGGCCGGGCCGAATCTTATATACTCTCCACCATGGATTGCATTTGTCGAGTTCTTTTCCCGGCATCCCTTCTACGGCAAAAAAGGATAAAAGAAAAGATTTGCTCTGCTATTAGAGCGATATCAAGATATGGTCCGGTTTGGACCACAATTAAAGTATATGCTGGAGACCTGTGTCAATGGCAGCCAATTCGAATACGAATTGCGCCCTTTGGGGGCTCAAAAATAGAGAGATCGTTTTATATGGGAGCTGTATCAGGCTATAGACCGATTCAGACCATAATAAACACGTATGTTGATGGTCATGACAGGATCCGTCTTACAAAATTTCATTCCAATCGGATAAGAATTGCGCACTCTAGAGGCTCAAGAAGTCAAGACCCCAGATCGGTTTATATGACAGCTATATCAGGTTATGAACCGATTTGAACCATACTTGGCACAATTGTTGGATGTTATAACAAAACACGTTGTGCAAAATTTCATTCCAATCGGATAAGAATTGCGCACTCTAGAGGCTCAAGAAGTCAAGACCCAAGATCGGTTTATATGGCAGCTATATCAAAACATGGATCGATATGGCCCATTTACAATACCAACTGACCTACACTAATAAGAAGTATTTTTGCAAAATTTCAAGCGACTAGCTTTACTCCTTCGGAAGTTAGCGTGCTTTCGATAGACAGTCGGACGGACGGACAGACCGACGGGCATGGCTAGATCGACAAAAAATGTCAAGACGATCAAGAGGGGTCTCAGATGAATATTTCGAGTAGTTACAAACAGAATGACGAAATTAGTATACCCCCATCCTATGGTAGAGGGTATAACAAGTAAAACAAGTGAAAGCTTTATCGGGTTATGGACCGATTGAGACCATATTTGGCACGTATGTTTAAGGTCATGGGGGAAGTACAAAATTTCACCCACATTGTGCCCTTTAGAGGCACAAGAAGTATAATCGGGATATCGGTTTAGATGGGAGATATATCAGTTTAAGAACCGATTTAGACCATGCTTAACACAATTGTTTAAAGTCATAATAAAATACTTCATGCAAAGTTTCAGAAAAATCGGATAAGAATTGCTCTGTCTAGAGGCTCAAGAAATCAAGATTCAGAATCGGTTTATATATCAGCTATATCAATTTATGAACCGATTTAGACCATTCTTGGCGCAGTCAAGCACGTCATGCGAATTGCGTCCTTTAGAGGCTCAAGAAGTCATGATCCGAGATCGGCTTATATGGCAGCTATATATGAAGTGTTTGTGCAAAATTGCAAGCGCCTAGCTATACTCCCACGAAAATTAGCGTGCAAAGACAGACAGACGGACGGAGGTGACTAAATTGACTATGAATGTCAAGGAGATCAAGAATATATATTCTTTGATGGGTCTAAGATCAATATTGCGATGTGTTACAAACGGAATGATGAAATTAGCATACCCCCATTCCAGTGCGGAGGGTATAAAAATATATGTTCGTACGAGGGTTGCCTTTTTTATTTCGGGATTAGACAACCCTTGTTGTTGTAGCCCCAATTGAATGTGGAGGTGTCGATCCTCGTCAAGCTATTTTGCCTCTCACTGAGACTCTCCATACCGCTGATTGTCCGTGACAGCTACAGCGTTTATGGGGGATCAGTTAGTCTATATGGGGGCTGTATCAGTTTATTTTCTCTGAGTGATTTTATTTTTTCGAATAGCTTAGATAGATAGACCGATTTAGATCATAATTTGTACAGAGGTTAAAAGTCATAACACAAGACCTTTTGCCAGATTTCAGCCAAATCGGGTGAATATTGCGGCTTCAAAGTGGTCAAGATGTCAAATCGGATATCTGTTAGAGATCATAGTTGGCACTAATGTAGGTAGTCTTAACAACAGTGCTTGTGACAAATTTCAACCAAATCCCAAGAAATTGAGGCCTCTAGGAGGTCAAAAAGTCAAAGCGTTGAATCAGTTTATCTGAAGGCTGCATCTAAATCTAAACCAATATAGCAATCCCCTGATCGTGACAAAACAAGATTAATGCTGAAGGTCAGTAAGAAGGATATCATTGTGGAACACACAGGACTAAGGACATGTCCTAGTCCTATGCCGATCTAGGATAGACGTGGCAAGAGACAACACGTATAGGGCATGTGGGGAAGACGACGTGACGTTGGAAAACTTCCATAATACCAATTGACTAGACTTTAACCGACTTAGGACCGACTTAATCTCGAAAAGGATTTTCGATACCTGAAACGACACTTGAGATCGTGTAGCACGGATGTAGGAAGTCTTAGCGTAAGCTTTTGTTACTAATTTCAACCAAATTGAAAGAAATTAAGGCCTCTAGGGGCTCAAAAAGTAAAAACACGCCATTTCGTTGTGATAACTTACCATTTTGGAGGCCGCCCTGGCGTAGAGGTTAGCATGTCCGTCTATGATGCCGAAAGCATGGGTTCAAATCCTGGCGTAAGCCTCAAAAAAAATGTTCAGAGGTGGTTATCTCCTTACAAATGTTGGCGACATTTGCAAGGTATTCAGCCATGTTAGAACTTCTCTAACAATTGGTGTCGCTAAGCTGCACGCCATTCAGCACGGCGTAAAAAAGGATGGGACCTCCTCATAGAACTAAAACTTGAATAGGACTACACACATAGTTATGAGAGAAGTATACCCTCTTTTTTTAATGAAATCTGTATAGCAAAATATGCATGTAGCAACCAAATGACAGTACTTCAGGTAAAAATCATTGCCATAACGGCTTCACAATTTTGCAAAGGAATCTTTTAAAGTCAAAACTTAGTATCAATGTGGACAGTACAACTATCCTAAGGGCTGCAGTATAAGATGGAATATATGCAATCTCGTCTACACCACATTGCTTGGACGGAAAAACGAAATTTCATTGAAAGTTTGTCTTTACAGATTTCTGATCTTCTGGCAACTTCCGTTATTTTGTATGCCCCTTCATTGAAATTGCCGTATCAGAATTTAATTTCAAAATGAATCCTTTGCGAGCACACACACTCGCACTTGATCTGCTGTGCAGGCTCAATGTGTCGTTAAATATCCTCAAGGATCCAATTGTACTCACAAATATTGTATTGCTTTACTTCACTCCACTGAAACACACACATACACACACACACAAGTACACATTTGGACTAACGAAAAGTCTTACTCACTCTCTACATAACTACACCTTAAAACTGCATGGTTAAGGTGCTATTACACGACTTGTGCTTTACATATGCGCTGTCACTTTCTGTATCCGCAAGACATCATCAAATAGGAATAGAGCGCACTCTACCCCGCGGAAAAGGTCAGGAGTAAAAACTGACCTTTTTTTTAACAAGGCGGGTCCAAAAATATAAGTAGGACTTACAGAAGCCCGCATTCAGAAGGAGGTTTTGAACGTGTAGGACACCAAGAAAAAAACAATAATGCTCTCTCAATATTATTTGAGAGAGACAACTTAATTTAAAATTTTTCACTCAAGACTGAAATCTCTGATTTTAGAATGAGAATTTTAATTAGACCCACCACCGAAGGATGAAGGTATATTCATTTTGTCATTCCGTATGCAACACATCGAAATATCCAGTTCCGACGTACCCAATTAAGTATATATATTCTTGATCGTCGTAAAAATCTGAGACGATCTAGCCATTTTCGTCCGTCTGTCTGTTGAAATCACGCTACAGTCTTCAAAAATATTGAGCTGAAACTTTGCACAGATTTTTTTTTGTCCATGAGCAGGTTAAGTTCGAAAATGGGCTATATTGGACTATATCTTGATATAGCCGCCATATAGACCGATCCGCCGATTTAGGATCTTTGGCCCATAAAAGCCACATTTATTATCTGATTTTGCTGAAATTTGGGACAGTGAGTTCTGTTGAACCGGTCGATATTCATCTTCAATTTAGCACAGATCTGTCCAAATTTGGATATAGCTGCCATATAGACCGATCTCTCGATTTAAGGTCTTAGGCCCATAAAAGCCACATTTATTATCCGATTTTGCTGAAATTTGGGACAGTGAGTTGTCTTAGGCCCCTCGACGTTTTTGTTCAATTTGGCTCAGATCGGTTCAGATTTGGATATAGCTACCATATAGACCGATCTCTCGGTTTTAGGTTTTGGGGTCATAAAAGGCGCATTTATTGTCCGATTTCGCTGAAATTTGGGACAGTGCGTTGTGTTAGACTCTTCGATACTTTTCCGCAACTTGGCCCAAATCGGTGCAGATTTGGATATAGCTGCCATGTAGACCGATCTCTCGATTTAAAGTCTTGGCCCCATTAAAGGCGCATTTTTAATCCGATTTCACAGAAATTTGGCACAGTGACTTATGTTAGGCTTTTCGACATCTGTATCATATATGGTTCAGATCGGTTTATTTTTAGAATATAGCTACTAAAAAGACCAATATTTTGTTATACACAATTGAACAATGGCTTGTACTTATTAGTATTTAGTCCAAATCGGAACATATTTCGATATAACTGCTAAGGTACATAAGGTATGCAATTTTCACCGGATTTAGATGGAAGGGGGTTTACATATATACCCGAGGTGGTGGGTATCCAAAATTCGGCCCGGCCGAACTTAACGCCTTTTTACTTGTTCATACTAATTTTTCGTACCTATCACACGATGTGTACAACTTTCAGAGTTGCCACATTCGAAAAACATATGAGACTACACATCGTGTAATAGCACCTTTAGTGACAAAGGTGGATGTGGGTAACGGTACGGTTCATATGTACATACATATGTATGTTTGGGTGCATGCATATGGCATTTGTGTGCGAATCTCATTCCAAGAATAATGACATCCTTGCTTTTGGCTTTCCTGTTCTCTGTGTCCTGTGCGTTCGATTGCAAACTTAAGACCCAACCGAATGCTAATTAAAATCAAATCCGTGGCATTAATTTCGGTTTACTGTTACTGATTAAAGTGCGACCGACTTCAAGCAAGCGAAGATGAGACGATGCTATGCCATGTCATTGTGTGCCTTACCGGGGGTTTTATGTACTTTGGATGTTATTGCTGTTGTTGTTGTGCTTTTAGGGTCCTCTGCGTTGTTGATGATGGCATTGTTGACCCAAAATAGTGTAAAATAAATGCCTTTAAATGCGAATGATGTCTGCATCCGTCAAATTTCAAAGGATTAAATTATCAAATGTCAAAGTCTCGGGGTATGCCTTTTCCAACACGGTTTGTTTGTTTGTTTGTTATTATTTCCTAATAACAAGAACAACAATAACATGATGAGCACGCAGCAATGCGTAAATATAATTCCCACCAAGGATTTCGCCTGACAACTGAGTAGATTTAAGTTTTGCGTGGGTGGTTAAATATTTCGCGATTGTCACCAAAAGCATATGAGATATTCCAGAGAATCAGGACTACATATTCACTTCCACTTTTATGCAGAGCGATTCTGGCTATTTAGAATCTACACCGAAAGAAAAATGTATACCGTATGGTACCAATGGTATTGATTGTATGGCAATAGTAAGTCAGTAATCAGTTGACACCACCATATATGGGTTGCCCAAAAAGTAATTGCGGATTTTTTAAAAGAAAGTAAATGCATTTTTAATGAAACTTAGAATGAACTTTAATCAAATAACTTTTTTTACACTTTTTTTCTAAAGCAAGCTAAAAGTAACAGCTGATAACTGACAGAAGAAAGAATGCAATTACAGAGTCACAAGCTGTGAAAAAATTTTTCAACGCCGACTATATAAAAAATCCGCAATTACTTTTTGGGCAACCCAATATTTACCGAACTAGTAGCAGGTACTGCTGATAGGGGTCGGTTTAAAAAAGTGGTCATTCTTCTTGCTTGCGAGAAAGAAGTTGCTACACCAAAAATTCACATGCCACTGATAGATTCACAAACCCTGGTTCGAGTCCCCCGGCCGACAATTTTTTTGTACCCACCACCACAGTATGGGGGTATACTAATCTGGTCATTCCGTTTGTAGCACCTCGAAATATTGATCTGCGACCCCATAAAGTATATACATTCTGGATCGTCTCAATATTCTGAGTCGATCTAGCCATGTTCGTCCGTATGTCGAAATCACTATAGCGGTCTAATGCGTACAGCTAGCTGCTTGAAATGTTGCACAGTTACTTAACATTGATGTGGGTCATTCGGGATTTCAAATGAGCCATATCGGTTCAGATTTGGATATACCTCCCATACAAACCGATATCCCGATTTCACTTCTTGAGCCCCTGGAAGCCGCAATTTTTTCCCGATTTGGGTAAAAATTGTCATGCGGTGTTTTTATACCCTCCACCATAAGATGGGGGGTATACTAATTTCGTCATTCTGATTGTAACTACTCGAAATATTCGTCAGAAACCCCATAAAGTATATATATTCTTGATCGTCGTGAAATTTTATGTCGATCTAGCCATGTCCGTCCGTCTGTCCGTCCGTCGGTCCGTCTGTCTGTCGAAAGCACGCTAACTTCCGAAGGAGTAAAGCTAGCCGCTTGACATTTTGCACAAATACTTCTTATTAGTGTAGGTCAGTTGATATTGTAAATGGGCCATATCGGTCCATGTTTTGATATAGCTGCCATATAAACCGATCTTGGGTCTTGACTTCTTGAGCCTCTAGAGTGCACAATTCTTATCCGATTGGGATGAAATTTTGCACGACGTGTTTTGTTATGATATCCAACAACTGTGCCAAGTATGGTTCAAATCGGATTATAACCCGATATAGCTGCCATATAAACCGATCTTGGGTCTTGACTTATTGAGCCTCTAGAGTGCACAATTCTTATCCGATTGGGATGAAATTTTGCACGACGTGTTTTGTTATGATATTCAACAACTGTGCCAAGTATGGTTCAAATCGGTTTATAACCTGATATAGCTGCCATATAAACCGATCTGGGGTCTTGACTGCTTGAGCCTCTAGAGGGCGCAATTCTTATCCGATTTGGCTGAAATTTCGCAAGACGTTTTTTATTGTTACTTTCAACAACTATGTCAAATAAAGTACAAGTCGGTTTATAACCTGATATAGCTGCCATATAAACCGATCTGGGATCTTGACGTCTTGAGCCTCTAGAGGTCGCAATTATTATCCGATTTACCTGAAATTTTGTACGACGGATTCTCTCATGACCATTAACATACGTGTTTATTATGGTCTGAATCGGTCTATAACCCAAAACAGCTCCCATATAAATCGATCACTCTATTATACTTCTTGAGCCCCCAAAGGGGCGCAATTCTTATTCGAATTGGCTGACATTTTACATAGGTCTCCAACATATAATTTAATTGTGGTCCAAACCGGACCATATCTTGATATCGCTCTAATAACAGAGCAAATCTTTTCTTATATCCTTTTTTTTGCCTAAGAAGAGATGCCGGGAAAAGAACTCGACAAATGCGATCCATGGTGGAGGGTATATAAGATTCGGCCCGGCCGAACGCTTTTACTTGTTTTACGATCATAACCTGGTATAGCTCCCGTATAACCCGATCTCCCGATTTGACTTCTTGAGCGTTTTACAATCCGCAATATTTGTTCCATTTGGCGGAAATATTGCATGTCATGTTGTGTTAAGACTTCCAATAACTGTGCCTAGTACGGTCCAAATCGCTCAATAACATTTTGCATTTAGTGTTCTGTTATGACTTCTAACAACTCTGCTTAGTGCGGTCCAAATAGGTCTATAGCCTGATATAGCCCCCATATAAACCGATCTCCCGATTTGACTTCTTGAGCCCTTACAAGGCGCAATTTTTCTTCCATTTGGCTGACATTTTGCATGTAGTGTTCTGTTATGACTTCCAACAACTCTGCTTAGTGCGGTCCAAATTGGTCTATAGCCTGATATAGCCCCGATATAAACCGATCTCCCGATTTAACTACTTAAGCCATTACAGGCCGCAATATTTGTCCGATTTGGCTGACATTTTGCACATGGTGTTCCGTTATAACTTCCAACAACTCTGCCAATAAATTGTCTAAATCAGTCTATAACCTGATATAGCTCCCATGTAAAGCGGTCTCTCGATCATCCTTATTCGGTTTCTAGAAGATTTAAATTTTGCTGGTTTAACAGAAGTTTGGTATGTAGAATAAAATTAAGCCCTTCAACTAAATTTATTTTGTATACATTTTTTGGAGAATCCATGGTGGTGGGTTCGACCCGGCCGAACTTAGCGCTCTTAGCACCCAAACGCTGATTCGTTCGCGCACTAACGCGACTTGTTCGCACACTAACGCGACTTGTTCGCACAATAAGGCGACTTGTTCACACCCTAACGCGGCTCGTTTCGACTTGTTCGCATCCTAACGCTGATTCGTTGGTACCACCTAACGCGACTTGTTCGCACCCTAACGCTGATTCGTTCGCACACTAAAGCGATTTGTTCGCACTTTTCACGACCCGTACGCGACTCGTTTCAACTTGTTCGCGAGGTTGTGCCTAAAATAGAAGAATCCTTCGATGCCAAAACGTACACACTGGCAGTATGCATTGACATCGAGGGGGCTTTTAACAATGTACGGTCCCCCGGTACTGGTCTAACAATGCTTAACCCGGTTCTTAGAGACTGGATAAACCATATGCTAAGGAACAGATGTATAAATAATTTGTGTCCCAAGGCATAAATATAAGGGAGAAAGTGGCACAGGGGGCATTTCATCGCCACTCCTATGGGTAACCACCATAAATGACCTATTACGGATGCTGACTGAGGAGGGGTTTGAACCCGTCTGCTACGCAGACGATGTTATAATACTTCTAAGGGGTAAGTATTTGAACGAGCTATGCAGAAAGGCCGAAAGGGTCCTACATATGGCATATGACTGGGCTAGACCCAGAGGTCTCATTGTTAACCCAGAGAAGACTGGCGGTGGTCCAAATACTGACAAGGTCAAATACTTAGGTGTGATCTTGGACAGGAAACTGAACTGGAAGTGTCATATTCAGGAGCGTACTGAGAAGGCTCACAGATGTTGGGCACTGTGTAGATGGGCCATAGGTTCGAAATGGGGCCTGAATGCTAGGATAGTCCACTGGCTCTCCAGGAGCGTGATTAGACCAATACTTACTTACGCCGCAGTCGTTTGGTGGATTGCTATGGAAAAAAAGTGCAACATAAGGACCATACAATAGGTTCGAAGAACATGAGCGATGAGGCGGAGCGATGAGGACCACGCCCACCAGGGTACTGGAGACTATCCGACCCATTGACATACAGATTAAGTGTGAGGCAGTCAATGCGGCTATGAGGCTTAAGGCGATGGGAGAATGGATTGAGGATGAGAGCAGCTCATACCATCGCGGTATAATAGAGGCGACGATAGGAAAACTGGAAGGAAGGGAAGAGATTTCCGATCGGATACCAGACTGCTATGGAGAAAATGTGCAACATAAAGACCATACAACAGGTTCAGAGAACATGTTTTCTTGGCATAGGCGGAGCGATGAGGACCACGCCCACCAGGGTACTGGAGACTATCCGACCCATTGACATACAGATTAAGTGTGAGGCAGCCACTTCGGCTATGAGGCTTAAGGCGATAGGAGAATGGATTGAGGGTGGGAGTAGCTCATACCATCGCGGTATAATCGAGGCGACGGTAGGAAACCTGGAAGGAAGGGATACCAGACGAGGCACTGCTGCCATCGGCACTGTATTGGATTGACGGAACCCTACTATTGCCATCTGGAAGATCATGTTACACGGATGGATCAAAGCTAGAGGACAGAATGGGCCTGGGGGATTACATTGAGAACTGGGCGTTTACAGGGACTGAGATCTGCCTGACCATGGGCGATCACGGAATGCGTGAAGTGGTGTGGTGCTAACGCGAGGACGTCGAGTGTTAACATCTTTACCTACAGTAAAATTGCCATAAGGGTAATAACAACCAGGACGGTAAGGTCACGAACAGTCTTGCAGGGTAAGAAGGAGATTAACGCCTTCTCTGAGGATGGGGAAAATCCGCATCGTTTGGGTGCCGGGCCATAACGGAGTATGGGGAAATTGAAAGGGCAGACGATATGGCGGTGAAGGCCAGAGGAATGCCGTCAATAAACTTGGTTAACCCGAAGTCTTTCGGGTCGACGCAGTCCGAGTTAAGGGAGTGGGCGATGAATGCGCATGCAACATTGTGAAACAGCTAAACCGTCGGTAGGACTGCGAAAATCCTATGGGGGGATCCAGATCGTGAGAAGACGAGGCTATTACTGATAGGAAGCAAGAAAGAGGTCAGTATAGCTATTGGTATCATAAGGGGACACATAGGACTACGAGCTCACTTTTGTAAAATCGGTGCGGCAAGTGATAGCATGTGTAGGGCATGCGGGGAAGATAATGAGAGATTGGAGCATTTCATTTGTCATTGCCAGTCTTTTGCGTCCAACAGATACCGGTACTTAGGTGGAGACACAATATCAGACAAGAACCATCTTAGGGGAGTGGTATTGAAAACAATTAAGGATTTTGTAAGTAGCACGAAATTCCTAACCTAAAATTTCCTTTTTAGAGGTTACTTTATAGTTTTTAGAGCACACAACAAGCCGATTACGGGCTTAGGTGTATGTCCATAGTGGCATGGGGCGGATCAATATCTGCACCCTCTTTTCAACCTGACCTAACCTAACCTAACCTTACGAAATTTCACATCTAATCACATATTTTCTGGTTTAAAATATCCTATAATGGCTCATATAAATGCATGTATATGTTTTATACATCCTCATATATGTATGTGTCCAAAAGGGTCATGTTAATTGGGTTATTGTTCTAAACCTGGCATTATACTTTAATTAAACTTTGGTGATCTCGGATAAACATCTTTCAGGATTGACATGCTTGTGTTATAGTTTGGTCGCCCCTAATTCTTATTTGCAGATTTTATGCCCAGTCGTATTAGGGGTTTAATTGTACTCATTTAAAAATCCCTCTTGTAAGTTAATGCATATGGTAAATTATATTATTAAGAGCTATATATAACAAGGAGGCATAAATCAATGTGGCAAACATGAAGCTAATATAAAATATGATTAAAAGTTCTTATACCATTGGTAAAATTAATGATTGCTGAGAAATGCTTTTGAGCCCATTTATAAATAATATTAAATTGTTAAACTGACCATCAAAGGATATATGAAAGATTTTAATGTGTGACATTACTTTGCATTGGAATATTGAAATAAGTCATTTAAATCAACAAATTATTATTTACCTGTAAACTATATATTACTCATATAAACTTTGTCGAGATTGCAAAATGCAAAGAGACTTTGTGACTATGTCTGAGATAAAATTGGGGGATTCATGTAAAATTTTGTAACAAATCCATACAAGTTACAAGTAAAGAATAAGAAAGTCAAACGACGGGATAGTTGTACCGTATCTTTCCCATAAGAAAACAAGTAAAAGCGTGCTAAGTTCGGCCGGGCCGAATCTTATATACCCTCCACCATGTATCGCATTTGACGAGTTCTTTCGCGGCATATCTTCTTAGGCAAAAACAAGATCCCAGATCGGTTTATATGGCAGCTATATCAGGTTATTAACCGATTTGAACCCTATTTGGCACAATTGTTGGAAATCATAACAAAACATGTTGTGTAAAATGCCATTCCAATCGGATTAGATTTACGCCCTCTATAGGCTCAAGAAGTCAAGGCCCAATATCGGTGTATGTGGCAGCTATATCAGGTTATTGACCGATTTGAACCATACTTGGCACAGTTGTTGGAAATCATAACAAAACACGTTGTGCAAAATTTCATTTCAATCGGATAAGAATTGCGCCCTCTAGAGGCTCAAGAAGTCAAGACCCAAGATCGGTTTATATGGCAGCTATAACAGGTTATGGACCGATTTGAACTATACTTGGCACAGTTGTTCGATATTATAACAAAACACGTTGCGCAAAATTTCATTCTAATCGGGTTAGAATTGCGCCCTCTAGAGGCTCAAGAAGTCAAGACCCAAGATCGGTTTATATGGCACCGATTTGAACCTTATTTGGCACTGTTGTTAGATATGAAAACAAGACACTTCGTGCAAAATTTTATTCTAATCGGATTAGAATTGCGCCCTCTAGAGGCTCAAGAAATCAAGACCCAAGATCGGTTTATATGGCAGCTATATCAGGTTATGGGCCGATTTGAACCTTATTTGGCACTGTTGTTGGAAATCATAACAAAACACGTCGTGCAAACTTTCATTTCAATCGGATAAGAATTGCGCCCTCTAGAGGCTCAAGAAGTCAAGACCCAAGATCGGTTTATATGGCAGCTATATCAGGTTATGGACCGATTTGAGCCATACTTGGCACAGTTTTTTGATAACATAACAGAACACGTTGTGCAAAATCTCTTTTCAATCGGATAAAAATTGCGCACTCTAGAGGCTCAAGAAATCAAGACCCAAGATCGGCTTATATGGCAGCTATATCAGGTTATGGACCGATTTGAACTATACTTGGCACAGTTGTTCGATATCATAACAAAACACGTTTTGCAAAATTTCAATCCAATCGGATAAGAATACAAGATCGGTTTATATGGCAGCTATATCAAAACATGGACCGATATGGCCCATTTACAATTATAACTGACCTACACTAATAAGAAGTATTTGTACAAAATTTCAAGCGCCTAGCTTTACTCCTTCGAAAGTTACAATAGCATGCTTTCGACAGACAGACGGACGGACATGGCTAAACTGACATAAAATGTCACTACGATCAAGAATATATATAACATATGTGGTCTCAGACGAATATTTCGAGTAGTTACAAACAGAATGACGAAATTGGTATACCCCCATCCTATGGTGGAGGGTATAATGAAGAATAAAATGGTATTGCCATCTGATTGCAACAATAGCGGTTAAACAATTCATTCTTTTTATACCCACCAACATAGGATGCGGGTATACTAATATAGTCATTCCGATTGTAACACTTCGAAATATTGGTCTAAGACCACATCAAGTATATACATTTTTGATCGTCCCGACGTTCTGAGTTGATCTAGCCATGTTCCTCCGCCCGTCTGTCGAAATCACGATAGCGGTCGAACGCGCAAGCTAGCCGCTTGAAATTTTGCACAGATACTTAGTATTGATGTAGGTCGTTGGGAATTGCAAAATTGGCCATATTGGTTTAGATTTAGATACAGCTCCCATATAAACCGATTTCCCGATTTGAATTCTTTAGCCCCTGGAAGCAGCAATTTTCATCCGATTTGGCTGAAATTTTGCATGTAGTGTTCTGTTATGACTTCCAACAACTGTAATTTCGACCTTCCGTTTGTAACAAATCGAAATATTGAACTGAGATAATATTTGACATATGTCGACTTAGCCATGTCCGTCCGTTTGTCGAAAGCCCGCAAACTTTCGATGTTGGAAAAATACTTCCTAATAATGTAGGCTGGTTGGGCCGCAAATGGGCCATATCGGTCCATGTTTTGATATGCATAGCTGTCACATAAAGCGATGTTCGATGCTGACTTCTTGAGCCTTTTGATGTCGCATAAGATGTTTTGTTAATACTTTCCACATAGGTGCCATATATGGATTGAATTAGTCCATAACCTGATATAGCTGCTGGTTAAACAGATCTCCCGATTTTAATTTTTGATGCAAGGAAATTTTTGAACTCTATAAGGCAATTGTTATACGATTTGGCTGAAATTTTGCCCATTTACTTCTGAGGTCTGAATCGTCCCAAGATATATATCCAATAGCTTAGCAATTCTTATACCGGACAAAGAACTTGACAAACGCGATCCATGGTAGATGATACATAAGATTCTGCCCGGCCGAACTTATGACTCTTTTACATGTTATCTCTCATTATACCCACCACTGTAGGATAGGGGGTACACTATTTAGTCATTCCGTTTGCAACACATCGAAATATCAATTTCCGGCCCTACAAAGTATATATATTTCTGATCGTCGTAAAATTCTAAGACGATTTAACGATGTCCGTGTGTCTGTCCGTTTGTCCGTCCGTCCGCCAGTTGGAATCACTCTACAGCCTTCAAAAATTGACATATTAAGCTGACATTTGGATACGTCTTTTTGCTGGTTATATTCATGAATTGGCCAAATCGGACCATATTTGGAAATAGCTGCTATATAGACCGATCTGCCTATTAAGGTTCTAATGCCCATAAATGCTTTATTTATTATCTGATTTCGCTAAAATTTGACCCAAATATGGTTCAGATCGGACTATATTTAAATATAGCTGTCATATAGACCGATCTTCTAATAAAGGGTCTGAAGCCCTAATAGCTTTATTTTTTATCCCATTTCGGTGAAATTTTAAACAGTGTGTTATTCAAAGTCTCCCGACAACTGACCTAAATATGGTTCAGATCGGACTGTCATATAAACCGATCTTCCGATAAAGGGTCTGAAGCCCATAAAAGCTTTATTTATTACCCGATTTCGCTGAAATTTTAAACAGTGGCCTATTTTAAGCCTCCTGACGTCTAACCTAAATATGGATAACATCGGACTATATTTAGATACAGCTGCCGTAAAGACCGGTCTCCCAATAACGGATCTGAAGCCTCCAGACATCCGCCTCAAATATGTTTCAGATCGAACTATATTTTAATATAGCTGTCATATAGACCGATCTGCCGATGAGGGGTCTGAAGCCCATAAAAGCTTTATTTTTTAACCGATTTCGATGAAATTTGAATCAGTGAGTTGTTTTAAGCCACCCGCCGGCTGACCCAAACGCAGTAAACATCGGAATGTATTTGGATATAACTGTCATATAGACCGATGATCGGTATGATTAAGGGTCTGAAGCTCATAAAAGCTTTATTTATTACCTAATTTTGTCGGAATTTGAAATAGTGAATTGTTTTAAGCCTCCCGACAGTGACTTATGTTAGGCTTTTCGACATTCGTGCCCTTTATGGTTCAGATCGGCTTATATTTAGATTTAGCTGTCAAAAAGACCAATATTTTGTTCTACAATATTTAACAGTGACCACTATTTATTAGACCATTCAATGTTCGTGCCGAATTTGGGTGCTTAAGTTATCCAATTTCACCGGATTGCGACGAAATGGGGTTTACATGTATAACCGAGGTGGTGGGAATCCAAAGTTCGGGCCTTGGTTTTCTTTCAATACGCACGAAATTATTATAATCTTCAGAATCAGAGGAAGATAAGCACAACATAGGGGTTAAATCCATTTTGTATATTTCCACGAATGTGCTGATAAAGGGTGATTTTTTTGAGGTTAGGATTTTCATGCATTAGTATTTGACAGATCACGTGGGATTTCAGACATGGTGTCAAAGAGAAAGATTCTCAGTATGCTTTGACATTTCATCATGAATAGACTTACTAACGAGCAACGCTTGCAAATCATTGAATTTTATTACCAAAATCAGTGTTCGGTTCGAAATGTGTTCAAATTTTGACAAATTTTGTTCAGCGATGAGGCTCATTTCTGGTTGAATGGCTACGTAAATAAGCAAAATTGCCGCATTTGGAGTGAAGAGCAACCAGAAGCCGTTCAAGAACTGCCCATGCATCCCGAAAAATGCACTGTTTGGTGTGGTTTGTACGCTGGTGGAATCATTGGACCGTATTTTTTCAAAGATGCTGTTGGACGCAACGTTACGGTGAATGAACACATTTCGAACCGAACACTGATTTTGGTAATAAAATTCAATGATTTGCAAGCGTTGCTCGTTAGTAAGTCTATTCATGATGAAATGTCAAAGCATACTGAGCATCTTTCTCTTTGACACCATGTCTGAAATCCCACGTGATCTGTCAAATACTAATGCATGAAAATTGTAACCTCAAAAAAATCACCCTTTATATCCATTCAATACGAAAATTTCACACGATACGTTACCTACATATTTATCGTACAACTACAAACAAATTAATTAGCATTCGATGGTTCGTGACATGGCTTAATATCAAACAAACTTAAAACAGTATAGACATTTATAAACCTAATCAGGTTTGTGTCTTTACTATACTATGTTATCAATACATAATTAGTGTTGCCACTGATAAATAAGTGCAAGCCCAAAGATAGCGAACACAAAGTACTCTGGCAACATTACTTGCAGGCACATTCTTATTAGATTTAATTGATATTTTGCACGAAGACTTCTGTCATGACTTCCAAAATCAACGGCAAGAATGGTAGGAATTGGTGTAAACTCGCATATAGCTTCCATGTAAACTGATACCCTAACACAATTTAATCATATTGAAATATTGAGTTTCAGGGAAATCGGAACAAAAACAGATACACTCTGCCCCACTCCACTTAGAATTTAACTTGGTTATGGTATGCATAGCTATTGGGTTGCCCAAAAAGTAATTGCGGATTTTTCATATAGTCGGCGTTGACAAATTTTTTCACAGCTAGTGACTCTTGAATTTCATTTTTTCTTCTGTCAGTTATCAGCTGTTACTTTTAGCTTGCTTTAGAAAAAAAGTGTAAAAAAGTATATTTGATTAAAGTTCATTCTAAGTTTTATTAAAAATGCATTTACTTTCTTTTAAAAAATCCGCAATTACTTTTTGGGCAACCCAATATATTAAAGAATTGCGTGACTGACTAATTGCTGACTGACTGACGCCCAGCCCAAACGGCTAAAGCTAGAATCAAGAAATTTTGCACGAATGTTAAACTCCGTTTACACTGCTCATTAAATCCGGATTCAAGGCTCTCGTAAGCTGATTTGCCATTAAACGTGTAAACGTAGTTTTTGTCTTAGGTCATAGACACGGAATAAGGCCGGATTTGGTAATATTCGTATGTTTAGGTACGAAATGGTACATATTTGCCCAGCGCGAACGGAAAGGGCTAGAATTATGTTCCTAGGCTCAAACTAAAGAACGTCTCGAAAAAAATAAAGGTTGATAAAAAATAATGAAAACTCGTACCGGAAGTAGGAGCAATAGTACGTTTAGTACCGCAATTGGTATTATTCGACACTTTCCTTGTAAGTTGAACTAGAGCTCTGAATTTTCGAACTTAGGCACACTATGGCAACCTTAATTAGGTGACTATAAGTTTTTGGAAATTTTCTACATTTAGGTACTAAAAAGGTACCAAAAGTTACGAAATGGGTAAACTTTGCAGAGGGCGGATGGATAGAGGTAGAAATTTTAAATTTGACTTAAAACACATCTGGTGCAAAATGAGGGTGAAAAGAACAAATGGAAAAATTGTACTGGTAACGGGAGAAAACGTACGTTTAGTACCACAAGTGGTACCATTTGGTACTTTCTTTACAGATGGAGCTAGAGGTCTGAAGTTTGGCATGCAGGTACAACTAAGAGATATAAACAGGGTGAGTAAATGATGTATTCAAAATTTGTACATTTTGGTACCGAATTTGGTGCCATTTGGTAATTTCTTTACAGATGGAGCTAGAGGTCTAAAATTTGGCTTGCTGGTGAAACTTTGAAATATATAAAGGGTAACTATGAGCTTTTTGTAATTCGTACATTTTTGTACCAAAATTGGTACAGTTGGTACTTCCTGTACACATGGAGCTAAAGGTCTAAAATTTGGCATGTAGGTAAAACTTAAAAATATATGAAGGGGCAAACAAATGATTTTTTTCGCAATTCCAACATTTGCAATTCCAAAATTGGTACTATTTGGTATTTTCTTTATAGATGGAGCTACAGGTCCGAAATTTGGCATGTAGGTACAACTAAGAAATAAATGATGGATGACTAAATGATCTATTTAAAATACGTATATTATGGTATCAAAATGGGTACCATTTTGTACTTTCTGTTCAGATGGAGATTAAGATTTGATATTTTGCATAGAGGTACAATTAAGAAATATATGATGGATGACTTAATGTTCTATTAAAACTTCGTACATTTTAGTACCACATGGTACTTTCTGTTCGGATTGAGCTAAAGGTCTGAAATTTGGTATATAGGTACAGCTAAGAAATATATGATGGGTGGCTAAATGTGCTATTCACCATTAGCACATTTTGGTACCAAAATTGATACCATTTGGTACTTTCTTCATAGATGAAGCTAGAGGTCTCAAATTTAGCATGTAGGTACAACTAAGAAGTATATGATTGGTGACTAAATGATCTATTGAAAATTCAAACATTTTGGTACTAAAATTGATACATTTAGTACTTTCTTTACAGCAAGAGCTAGAGGTCTGAAATTTGGCATGCAGGTACAACCTGCAAAAATATGATGAGTGACTTAATAATCTATTCACAATTCGTACATTTTTGGTACCATTTGCCACTTTTTTTACAGATGGCGCTAGAAGTCTGAAATTTGGCATGTAGGTACAAGAAGGAAAGGGGTGATAAAATGATCCTTTCAAAATTCCTGGTACCAAAAAGTGCAAAATAGTACGAAATAGCTTATCTATGCCTACAGCGAACGGAGGCTGCTAAAGGTTGTGCAATCTGATAAACATTTTCGTATCATGACAAAATGTATTGTAGAAGAAAACAAAAGCTGAAATTTTTCACAGATTATTTTTGCCCATAAGCAGGTTAAGTTCGAAAATGGTCTATATCGGACTATATCTTGATATAGCCCCCATATAGACCGATCCGCCGATTTACGGTCTTAGGCCCATTAAAGCCACATTTATTATCCGCTTTTGCTGAAATTTGGGACAGTGAGTTGTGCTAGGCCCTTCGACATCCTTCTACAATTTGGCCCAGGTCGGACCAGATTTGGATATAGCTGCCATATAGACGGATCGCTTGATTTAAGGCCTTGGGCCCATAAAAGGCGCATTTATTCTCCGATGTCGCCGAAATTTGGGACGGTGAGTTAAGTTAAGCCCCTCGACATATTTCTGCAACATGGGACACATCAGTCCAGATTTGGATATAGCTGCCGATGTCGCTGAAATTTGGGACAGTAAGTTGTATTACGACCTTCTACATTCTTCTTCAATTTGGCTCAGATCGCTCCAGATTTAGATATAGCTGCCATATAGACCGATCTCTCGATTTAATGTCTTGGCCCATAAAAGGCGCATTTATAATCCGATTTCACTGAAATTTGACACATTGACTTATATTAGACTTTTCGACATCCGTGTCGTATATGGTTCAGATCGGTTTATTTTTAGATAAATCTGCTAAAAAGATCAAGAGCCCATAAACCGCATCAACTGTGACATTTTCTGGATGCATTGGTTGCTCTTGGGATTCTTCTGTCTGATCTTCACTCCAAAATCGACAATTCTGTGTTATCACAACAGACAGACGGGTAGAATTTTATGACAATCAATGTACCCGCTACATGGCCTAAACTCGCTTAGGATGAGCCTAACATTCCTATATTTCATATTTCTTTTTAAATAGGTACCAGTTCAAATATCAATTCAACTTTTTCATCATCCATATTGCAATGAGTTCTTTAAACCATGTTGATTTAAACAAGTTCTGACAGCAAATAACTGCAACTACCAGTTGACAATAACCAATAACCAATCGATATTGAATAGATGTTACCAACAAAAAATAATTTTTATTTTAAATGACCCAACACCAATGCCAAATGCACAAAATTTGCACGTAAGCCGCCTTCATTCACAGCATTAGCCCAACAAAATAATTTATTCAATAGCAATTGAGTGGACGTAATAAGTAAATCGATTGATGTTAAATTAAGTATGAACTAATCCTATGGAAATCCTATTGATTTCGCACTAATATTGAGCATAAACTATATGATAGAACTACCCTGGACTAGGAGTTCAAATGGACAGCCATGCATGCAGGCATAGAGATAAAGCATTTCTAATAAAATTAATTTACACACATTTTGTATAGCAAAACTGCAACCAATTTTGCTAATGTGTTTTGGATTTAAATGGGTGAAAAAAAATTAGAAGTTGCTTATACATATATATATATAGGTATTATACAAAATTTAATACTAAATTACAGAAAATAAATACCTCGACGGAAATCAATAATATATAGGGTTGCCCAAGAAGTAATTGCGGATTTTTTAAAAGAAAGTAAATGCATTTTTAATAAAACTTAGAATGAACTTTAATCAAATATACTTTTTTTACACTTTTTTTCTAAAGCAAGCTAAAAGTAACAGCTGATAACTGACAGAAGAAAGAATGCAATTACAGAGTCACAAGCTGTGAAAAAATTTGTCAACGCCGACTATATGAAAAATCCGCAATTACTTTTTGGGCAATCCAATAAATTGGTAACACACAATCAATGGCATTTTGTAGGAATTTACATGTGCGTATGCTTATAAAGGGTGATTTTTTTGAGGTTAGGATTTTCATGCATTAGTATTTGACAGATCACGTGGGATTTCAGACATGGTGTCAAAGAGAAAGATGCTCAGTATGCTTTGACATTTCATCATGAATAGACTTACTAACGAGCAACGCTTGCAAATCATTGAATTTTATTACCAAAATCAGTGTTCGGTTCAAAATGTGTTCAAATTTTGACAAATTTTGTTCAGCGATGAGGCTCATTTCTGGTTGAATGGCTACGTAAATAAGCAAAATTGCCGCATTTGGAGTGAAGAGCAACCAGAAGCCGTTCAAGAACTGCCCATGCATCCCGAAAAATGCACTGTTTGGTGTGGTTTGTACGCTGGTGGAATCATTGGACCGTATTTTTTCAAAGATGCTGTTGGACGCAACGTTACGGTGAATGAACACATTTCGAACCGAACACTGATTTTGGTAATAAAATTCAATGATTTGCAAGCGTTGCTCGTTAGTAAGTCTATTCATGATGAAATGTCAAAGCATACTGAGCATCTTTCTCTTTGACACCATGTCTGAAATCCCACGTGATCTGTCAAATACTAATGCATGAAAATCCTAACCTCAAAAAAATCACCCTTTACATGTGGACAGAAAAATATCTAACAGAATTTTAACCGGTAAGGAAAGGCAAAAGTCGGGCGGAGTCGATTATATAATACCCTACACCACGTGTACGTAATACTTTAATATATAGCACTTATATCCAAATCTAGTCAGGCTTGAATTTTGCACACCTATAGAAATATCGAGTAAAACCTTGTACGATTTTCTTATGATGATACGAAAATTGTGGCTTCTAAGTTTTTATACCCTCCAACATAGGATCGGGGGTATACTAAGTTCGTCATTTCTCTTGTAACACCTCGAAATATGTGTCAAAGACCCCATAAAGTGTATATATTCTTGATCGTCATGACAAACATAGCACAGTCATTGGAAGTCATAAAAAAACAACTCATGCAAACTTTCAGCGAAATTGGATGAGAATTGAGCCCTCGAGTTGCTCAAGAAATCAAGACCCCAGAACGGCTTATATGGCAGCTATATCAGGTTATGAACTGATTTTGACAATACTTAGCACAGTTATTGGAAGTTATACCAAAACTCCACGTGCAAAATTTCAGTCAAATCGCACGAGAATTTCGCCCTCTAGAGACTCAAGAAGTCAAGACCTAAGATCGTTTTATATGGCAGTTATATCAAAACATGGACCGATTTGGCCCATTTACAATCCCAACGGACCTACACTAATAAAAAGTATTTGTGCAAAATTTCAAGCGCCTAGCTTTACTCCTTCCAATGTTAGCGTGCTTTCGACAGACAGACGTTGCTAGGTCGACTTAAAATGTCATGACGATCAAGAATATATATACTTTATGAGGACTTAGAGGCATATTTCGAGGTGTTACAATCATAATGACGAAATTAGTATACCCCCATCCTATGGTGGAGGGGCTAATAAGGTGGAGATACCAAATATTAACTGCCGGGTTAGATGTTTATTTAAAACACTAACACTCATATATAAATTACTGTCCAAATAAAGCTTTTATGGGCTTCAGACCCTTAATAGGCAGATCGGTCTATATGGCAGCTATATCTAAATATAGTCCGATCTTAACCATATTTGGGTCAGATTGTAGGAGGCTTAAAATAACTCTCTGAATAAAATTTGAGCGAAATCGGGTAATAAATAAAGCTTTTGTGGGTTTCAGACCCTTAATCGGCAGATCGATTATATGACTACAATATCTAAATATAGTCAAATCTGAACCATATTCAGGTCGGATGTCGGGAGGCTTAGAACAACTCACTATTTCAAATTTCAGCTAAATCGGGTAATAAATGCAGCTTTAATGGACTTCAGACCCTTAACCTGCAGATCGGTTAATGTCAGCTATATCTAAGTTTAGTCCGATCTCAACTATAATTGAGTTGGATGTCAGGAGGCTTAAAACAACTCACTTTTTCCAATTTTAGCGATATCGGATAATGAATGCAGCTTTAATGGGCTTCAGACCCTTAAATGTCAGTTATATCTAAAAAAAGTTCAATCTGAACCATATTCAGGTCGGATGTCGGGAGGCTTAAAACAACTCACGGTTTCAAATTTCAGCGAAATCGGGTAATAAGTGCAGCTTTTATAGGCTTCAGACATTTAATCAGCACATCGGTCTATATGACAGCTATATCTAAATATAGTCTAAATATATTTCAGCGAAATCGGGTTATAAATAAAACTGTTATGGGCTTCAAACCCTTTATCGGCAGATCGGTCTAATGTTCAAGAACTTTACCCTAGTGCAGCAAAAAGACGTATCTGTGCCAAATTTCAGCTCAATATCTCAATTTTTGAAGGCTGCAGAGTGGTTACAAAAGACGGACAGACAGACACACGGACATTGTTAAATCGCTCACTTAAATGCTCACTTCATACCTATTTTTCTGTCCACATGTGTACATTATAGGGTCAGATATAGATATTTTGAAGGGTTGCAAACGAAATCACAACATTTATATACCGTCCATATTATGATCATGTGTAAATAATTGCCAATAGTAGGATAAATTCCCACTCTACACCATCTGTGAAAATTGCAAGCAAATCGGTTGAACCATTTCCCAATCTATAGGGAACAAACAAACACACACAAAATTAGTAATAATTTATATTACCGTCTTTTAGCTTTTCGTTAGATTGCAATCCAAAATACATGTTTTTTGCTGCCCTGCTATTGGCAGCACTGCCACATGCCAATTATTTTTTTTTTTTTTGCTAGTGTATTTATTCAAAGTTTACTATTAAAATAAAATATAAAAAAAATAAACCTCTCCGTGACAATGTTTTTGTAACATTGCCGTGACCAGGATTCGAACCTGGGTTACTACGGCCACAACGTAGGGTCCTAACCACTAGACGATCACGGCTATCGAGGCCATGTGTGAATGGCTGGCTAAAACGCAACACGAATATGACTCATCAACAACTACTACCACCAACCAGCAAATAAACACACCACACAAATCCACGCTGTGTTTATTTTTAGCTTGGGTGAATGGTTTGTATTTTTTTCTTTTGTCGTTTTCTTCAATGTTTTCGTTTTCAGTGGAACTTCAAGCGTTTGTTCGTTCACAGCAATTCAAAGTGAAAGGCCGCATGTCATGAACTATCAGCTGGTATGCTTGTTGGTGGTGGGTTATTGTTGTTGCTGTTGTTGGTAAGCAGGCATCGTAAAACAATAAACACAAAACAAAAAGAACAACAACAACGAAACTGAATGAGTTCGGAATGTCAGACAGGGTGTGTGAATTAAATATCAGAAAATGTTGATGTTTTTTGGCAAAGCAAACAAACAAATCAAAATTATCTGCAAATGTTGTAAGTATGTGCATAAATTGTTGATAGGTATTGCTTGAATTAATAATCACTGCTATTTTAGTTTTAAATTGAGCTAAAGCAAATGCCATAAACCAGTTGAAGATTTAGGATTACGCTCACCTTTTGCAATGAATGGATGCCAAATTGGGTGCGTTCGAGTATTATTGTACTTTTAAATTAGAAAACCCATAGCGAAAGATAATTTCAATTAGATAATAAAAATTACGAAACCAAGGGACTCTAGAGGAATGGAAATTGAAAGAATGAATTCTTTAGAATTTACGTTTACTATTACAGGTACAAAAAAGCTTATCACAGCTGACAATAATATACATAAATTGGAATTTAATAGAAATGATTAATGTTTGTAAAAATATAAATAGGCAGTAACAAATCGTAACAAATTGTTAAACATGTACTTCAGTTGGTACTATTTGGTACTTTCTTTACAAAATAAGTTAGAGCACTAACATTTCAGATAGAGCTAGAAGAATGAATTTTGTCGTAAGTGAAAAATAAGAAGGACATCAAAAGAGCATACCAAAAGTTGAAGAAAACGTACATTTTGTGCTAGATTTGGTACCTTCCTTATGAATTAAGCTAGTGGTGTGAAATTTAATAGAAGTACAATAGAATAGCATAAAGTAAAAAATTAAAAATAAGCATTAGGTAACTAAAAAGAGCAAACTATTACAAAATATATATGTATGTATATGCATTTTGTCTTAAAATGTCTGACAGAGTGAAGCTTTTTCCTATTGTCCTTATTACAATTTTCAAAAAAGACCTATCTCGGAGATAGTTGCGAAGATTTTAGTGAAAATTTGTTTGCACCCTTAGGGAAGGGTGCGAAGATTTTAGAAAATTTTTGTTTGCACCCTTAGGGTTGGTACTATATTCCGCAAATCGAAGAAGAATGTCGAAGGGCCTAACACAACTCACTGTCCCAAATTTCAGCAAAATCGGATAACAAATGTGGCTTCCACGGGCCTGAGACCCTAAATCATCGGATCGGTCTATATGGGGGCTATATCAAGATATAGTCCGATATAGCCCATCTTTGAACTTAACCTGGTTATGGACCAAAAAAAGAATCTGTGCAAAGTTTCAGCTCAATTTCTCTATTTTTAAAGACTGTAGCGTGATTTCAACAGACAGACGGACGGACATGGCTAGATCGTCTTAGATTTTTACGCTGATCAAGAATATATATACTTTATGGGGTCGGAAATGGATATTTCGATGTATTGCAAATGGAATGACAGAATGAATATACCCCTTCTTTCGGTGGTGGGTATAATAACAAAATTGTACTCAGCTGTTCGCAAGGCTTCATCTTATTAGTGCATCCTGCACATTACTTCGAACCCTGCGGGATTATGTCATGTACGTAGAAATATGGACACCATTAGCGTTGCGGATATTAATCCGCCCCATGCCACTATGGACATGCCTCAAAGCCACTAATCGGTTTGTTGTGCGCTCTAAATACAAAAAAAGTAACTTCGTAAAAGAAAATTGGGAATTCCGTTCTACTTTCAAACTCCTTAATTGTTTTCCATTCCACTCCCCTAAATTGGTTCATGTCTGTTATTGCGTCCCCACCTAAGTGGCGGTATCTGATAGCCGGGCAATGACATAGGAAATGCTCCAACGTCTCATCATCTTCCCCGCATGCCCTGAATAGCAATAAAATTAGCAAATTTTGTCAAAAAGAATGAAACTTTCAAAATTCTGGGAAGGAAGCTACATTTGTATGAAAATCAAATTTCTAGAAAAATTTTTAAATAAAAATCAAATTTAAATTTAGAACTTGTTCATACTAAAGCCTAGTACTGACTTCATTTCCAGCAAAAATGCCTATTAAATTATAGCGAATTCCGACGGATTCCATTCTTTGCCAGAACACAAACAACAACACTCAACAAAGACAACGTCACAGAAACAGAGTTGATTGGTGCCCATTTCGTGAGCATTTAATTACATTGGCAATAAATTGAAGCGAAATTTGTATTGGCGCAGCGACATGTCGCTAATATTCTGTTTATGGAACTCAGAACCTTACTTTACTTTACATTAATTGGCTGTGACAGAACATTTGTTCCACTAGCCGAACGAAGAATAGCGTTCCAAGCGCCTTGATCTTCTGCGCTCATTCTAAAACCTCTGACATCAAGTTTCGAGGTGTCTCCCACCACTTGATCTTTTCATCGGGCTTTTGGTCTTCCCGGTTTGCGTGTACCACTGTGTTTGCCTCTCTTTCTTTGCTGGAGCTTCTTCAGCCATTCTAACATCATGACCTAGCCGTTGTATTTTGATGCGTGTAACTATGCTATCGTCGCCATACAGCTCGTGGTTCATACGTCGCCTATATTCTCCATTATTGCAAACTGGTCCATATATTTTAGGAAGAATCTTTCTCTCGAATACTCCAAGCACTACCTCATCTGCTTTCACAGTTACCCATGCTTCAGAACCATATAACAGCACGGGTAGTATCAGTGTCGCGTATAGTGTAATCTTCGTCTGTCGAGAGGTGGCCTTATTTTTAAACTGCTTACTTAGTCCAAAGGAGCATCTGTTTGCCAGTATTTTATGGAACTCAGTACCACTTCTACATAATGTGTTCGCATTTTCTTCGTAGCCATTTTTTTTAATGAGTTTTGACAGTTTTTCGGCCGATTAGTCGAAGTCAGTACAAGGCTTAATATTTAAAATTAAGCTGAGTATTCTGTTCGGTTTTTCAGGCGGAATGCTGTCAAACTCCATATAAAATCCCATTTACACTTCTCATTAAATTCGGATTTAAGGCTCTCGTCAGCTGATTTTATAAATGGAAAACAAATGATCGATCCATTAAATCCAGATTTAAAGAGCAGTGTAAATGGGGTTTAAAAAAAAAAACGTTGGCAAACAATAGGCGGAAAAGTAGTACTCTGCTTATAATGAGGAAAATGGCAAAAACCTATTAAAGTGGCAACACCGAAACTATTGCCGGCATCATTTTTGTTTGTTTTATTGGTTCGTTTTTCTTTATTCATTTGAGAAAAAGAGAAAACAATAAGTGCAGATAAAGAAATTTTGATATGGAAACAACAACTTTTGATTGCCGTCAAATTTCTCTCACAAAGCAATTAAAAATTTCAGCGGATATTCCGAAAGCAGAATAGAATACCAACCCTTAGACGGAATTGTCTAGGAATATCGAAATTCAGTCTCCCCATTTTAAACCTATATTTTGAAGTATGTCAAAGAAATAGTTTGTTATGTTGTTGGGTATAAAAATCAAATTTTCGCCCGTGACAATGTTTCTCTGAAGAACATTGCCGTGACCAGGATTCGAACCTGGGTTACTACGGCCACAACGTAGGGTCCTAACCACTAGACGATCACGGCTATGCGAAATGTTGAAAGACCTTCACTTTTTTTTTATTTAATTTTGATTAATAATTTTCATTTTAAATGTAAAATGCAACCAAATGGAATAAAAAACCATTTCATTTACTTGAGCAAATTGAAGGTCGTAAATTAGATTAAATGGCCTTGAGCCAATTATTATTTTATTTAACGCTTTATGGTTTTCTATAACAAGCGTTCATTATTTAAACCACGGCATCTCACAGTTTCACGTAGCCGTGATCGTCTAGTGGTTAGGACCCTACGTTGTGGCCGTAGTAACCCAGGTTCGAATCCTGGTCACGGCAAAGTTCTCCGACACAGAACTTTGTCACGGGTGGAACATTTTTATCGGTTGAGATTTTTCAGATAAAATTATGGTGACAAAAATTGATCGGCGGCCGGTCCGGGCCTAGCTTTTGCGCATATGCACCCAATGCTGTGTTGTAAGCCAAAAAGACAAGTCTGTGTCTGACAGGCTAACACCGATGCTCTCTGTAATGATGACCAAACCTAAAAACAAGTATGGGTTTTAGTAGAAGATTATTCCAGTATAAAGTTTAGTCTCATTTGAATAATTTGGAATTTGATTTTATTTATATTTCCATAGGCCATGGAAATCAAAAATTTCCTTTATATGTGTAACAACACCACACTTTTCAGGTACAAGTTTGCATTTTTCCGAGTATTTAATAAGTGTTTTCTTTTGTATTAAATTGAGAAATCCTCTTATCGTGACACTCTTTTATTTTTTTTAATACATACCAACTTACAATAATTTCAATCTGCAGAAAATATAACATCTTTACATATATAAAAAAATTTAACTCCACCCGTGACAATGTTACCCTTGGGAACATTGCCGTGACCAGGATTCGAACCTGGGTTACTACGGCCACAACGTAGGGTCCTAACCACTAGACGATCACGGCTATGTGAAGTGTTAAAGTACTGTCGCCTAAACAAACAGCTGTTCGAGGCTGCTGTAGACTGTGTGACTTGTTGTAAACTTTCTACGCTTGGGTGTGTTCATGACTTGGGGATAGTTTTTTTATTAAAATTTTTTTTGGTTTGTTCGTCATTTTCATTCCCATCTTGGATTAATTAAAGACGCAGAGAATTACAAATATTTTTTTTTTCAAAAATATTCATAGAAATGACACCAGACGTAGCCTTGATCATTTAGCGTTGTGGCCGTAATAACCCTGTTTGGAATCATAGTCAAGGCAATATTTCCAAGGAAACATTGTCACATGTAAAGAATAATTTGAATACCCTCCACCAAAGGATGGGGGTATACTAACTTCGTCATTCCTTTTGAAACACATCGAAATATTGATCTGAGACCCATTAAAGTATATATATTCTTGATCGTCTTGACATTCTTAGTCGATTTAGCCATGTCTGTCCGTCCGTCCGTTTGTCTGTTGAAAGCTCGCCAACTTTAGAAGGCGTAAAGATAGGTGCTTGAAATTTTATATAACTACTTCTCAATAGCGCTGGTCGGTTGGGGATGTAAATGGGCAAAATAGGTTCATGTTTTTGTATAGCTCCCATATAAACCGTTTTCGGATCTTGACTTCTTGAGCCTCTAGAGGGGTCAATTCTTATCCGATTTGGCTGAAATTTTGCACCAAGTGTTTTGTTCTAACTTTTAACAACTGCGCCAAGTATGGTTTAAATCGGTTCATAATCCATATAAACCGGTTTCGGATCTTGGCTTCTTGAGCCGATAGAGGGCGCAATTATTATCCGATTTGGCTGAAATTTAAGATGAAGTGTTTTGTTATGACTTCCAACAATTGTGCCCAATATGATCTCAATCGGTTCATAAACTGATATAGCTCCCATATAAACCGATTTCGGATCTTGACTTCTTGAGCCGATAGAGGGAGCAATTATTATCCGATTTAGCTGAAATTTTGCATGAAGTGTTTTATTTTAACAACTGTGCCAAGTATGGTCTAAATCGGTTCATAACCTGAAATAGATCCGATATAATTCGATCTCGGATCTTGACTTCTTGATCCTCTATGAGACGCAATTATTGTCCGATTTGGCTGAAATTTTGATTCTGGTTCGACCATCAACAACTGCGCCAAATATGGCCCAAATCGGTTTATATCCTGATATAGCTCCCATATAAACCGATTTCGAATCTTGACTTCTTGAGCCTCTAGGGGTTTGTATCCAATTTGGCTGAAATTATGCACCAAGTGTTTTGTTCTAACTTCTAACAACTGCCCCAAGTATAGTCTAAATCGGTTCATAACTTGATATATCTCTCATATTATCCCATCTCGGATTTTTGGCTTCTTGAGATAATACTTCTTGGGCCTCCAGAAGGAGGCTTGACACAGTTGTTGGAATTATTTCCTCATCTATATGTGCATAATTTCAGCAAATCGGATAAGTATTGCGCCCTCTAGAAGCTCAAGAAGTCTTATCGGGAGATCGGTTTATATGGCAGCTATATCGGGTTATGAACCTATTTAAACCTTACTTAGCAGAGTTATTGGAAGTGATACCAAAACACCACGTGCAAAATTTCAGTCAAATGGAATTATAATTGCGCCCTCTAGAGGCTCAAGAAGTCAAGACCCAAGATCGGTTTATATGGCAGCTGTATCAAAACTTTGACCGATTTGGCCCATTTACAATCCCAACTGACCTACACTAATAAGAAGTATTTGTGCACAATTTTAAGCGCCTAGTTTTACTCCTTCGAAAGTTAGCACGCTTTCGACAGACAGAGAGGGACATGGCTAGATGGACTTAAAATATCATGTCGATCAAAAATATCTTTACTTTATGGGGTCCTACATGCATATTTCGAGGTGTTACAAAAAAAAAATAACGAAATTACTATTCCCCCATCCTATGGTGGCGGGCATAAAATTAATGTTTCACCCGTGACAATGTATTTGAGAACATTGCCGTGACCAGGATTCGAACCTGGGTTACTACGGCCACAACGTAGGGTCCTAACCACTAGACGATCACGGCTATGTGAAACTATATCAGTATTCCACCTAGTATTCCTTTATGCTACAGTACAGTAAAATGAAGGGCAATTAAATCCATTGTTTAATCACGCTAGGACTGGTTAAGTCTAAGGCTTCTACAAAGACTTGCTTTCCAATATTGCCAAAAACAGGCGATTTGAATTCGCATGAAATCTTTACATTTTAAAATTGAGTAGAATTGCTTTGCGATTGTAAGACTTCACATAGCCGTGATCGTCTAGTGGTTAGGACCCTACGTTGTGGCCGTAGTAACCCAGGTTCGAATCCTGGTCACGGCAATGTTCCCAATAAGGGTTACATTGTCACGGGTGAAGTATTTTTTTTTATAAAAAAAAACAATATTTTAAGTAATTTTTATTGAAAATTTTCTGTAAAGAAATTTCGACTCCTTCCCCAGGTTCTGATAATGTACTAGTATAAACTGGCTCCCTTAGGAATATAAACTCTGCTTGTGTTGCGATCCCTGGCTTTCATTTTTCATTTGCACAGAAAATCATATTGTGCTCGGCTCGAAATCGGATAATATATGCGCCTTTTATTAGTCCAAGACCTAAAATCGTGCGATCGATATATATGGCAGCTATATACCAATATAGACGGATATGGGCCATATTGAATAGGGGAAGAGCCTATTGCAACTGACTGTGCCAAATTTCAGTGAAATCGCTTTATAAATGCTCCTTTTATGAATCAAAAACTTAAATTAGGAGATCGGTCTATTTGGGGGAAAGTTATCGAGATATAGTCCTATACGGTCTCTCCCAAAAGGAGACCGGGCAAAGTTTCAGCTCAATATCTCTATTTTTGAAAGACTGTACGCGATTTCAACAGACGGACCTGGGTGGATCGTTTTAGATTTTTGCAACGATCAAGAAGGTATATACTGTATAGGGTCGAAAATTAATATTTCCATGTACTGTAAACGGAACGATAAATATATGTACCCCTTTCTTCCTTGGGGGTGGGTATAAAAACGAAAGCTAACTTTCGTTTTTAGCTAACTTTTTTCCAGCAGGGGGAAACAAGATTTTCTTCTTTATTAGGGACTAGCCGAACCGAGCCCGCTCCGCTGCGCCTTCTTTAACTCTCTAATATCTTTGTAGGGTGGGGACACTTTGCCCTGAATGCGGATATCGAATTCGTGCCATTGTAGCCTATGACGCTGAACGAGTTCGAATTCTGGCGAGAACATCGAACAAAGCGGTGGTTATCCCCTGGCGACATTTGCGAGGTACAATGCCATGCATGTTCATTAAAAAAATTTTCCCCAAAGAGGTGTCGCACTGCGGGACGACGTTCGGACTCGGCTAAAAAAAAGGTCCCTTATCATTGAGATTAAACTTGAATCAGAAAGCTCTCATTGATGTGTGAGAATTTGCCCCTTCTCGGTTCCTGATGGTAATGTTCTTCCTTAGGGTAATGTTCCCATTATGGGAGGAATGATACCTCAGACATTTCCACTCAAATTCTTGCTGCATTTCCAAATCCCTTAAATTTGAGCCCTATATTGCCATGGCCGGTAAATATAAATCGTTTGGAGGATGTTTTGGGGCTGGGGCGGCCACCGGCACTTTGAACTGAAAATAAATATCAAATACGTTCTTTATTCCCAACGGAAATGAAGTTAATTTTAGGGGGTGCTTTAGGGCGTACCCCAAAACACTTGGCTCCAAAATTGGATATCAAATTTTTTACTCTCAAATACCTTTCATTTGAGACCCATATTGTCATAATGACCCATTTGACGTATCTTTAGGAGGAAAAGCGCCACCTAGACTTGAACGCAAATTTTAATGTCATATTCGTAATCTAATACCTAATACCTTTTATTTGAGTCCCATATAGCCATGGTCGACTAATATGCCCATTTGGGGGTGGGCGAACTCCCATTACTTGGACCTAATGTTTTATGCCATATTTGTTATCTACTGCCTAATACTTTGCATTTGAGTTCCATATTGGGATGAACTTCGAATATATCTGTTTAGAGGAGTTTTGGAGTTGGGGGGTGAGGTGGCCCGCTGGGTACTCCATCCGATATCTAAAAATTATATAGCCTATGTTTCCTTCCAGACAAATGTACCCAATAGATGAAAATTTTAAGAAAATCGGTTCAGCCAAGTATCATATAGTCATAATGGGTCTAATGGCGTTATTTAGGGGTGGCGTGACCCCCTGTACTTCGATCTGATTTTGTATGCCAGATTCGAAATCTACTCCCGAATACCTTTCATTTGAGCCCCATATTGAAATTAACGTCCAATATGACTATTTGGGAGAGTTTTGGGGTTGGGGCAGCCCGATGGGTACTTAGAATCAAATTTTAATACTCGTATTCTATTTATTCTTAGATTCTACTCTCCAACACCTTTCATTTGATACCTATATTGTCCCGATTGGACCACTTTTGATTTTGGGTTGTGTTTTTGTGGTAAGGGGGAGGGTCCGTCCCCCTTCCGATACCGAAAAATTATATATAGCCTATGTTTTCTTCCAGATCAACCTATACAATATGCGAAAATTTCGAGAAAATCGGTTCTGCCGTTTTTCAGTCTATACGGAACAAACAAACCGAGTCCCATATATCCGTGATTGGCTAATGTGTCCATTTTGGGTGTTTTTGTGGGGGAGAGGTGACCCCCTTCGACATGAATTTGTGTGACAGAATCGTTATGTACTCCCGAATACTTTTCATTTGATACCCATATTGTCCTTATCGGTCCACTTTTGATTTTTGGTGGTGTTTTTGGGGTAACGGTGGAGGGTCTGCCCCCTTCCGTTATCAATAAATTATAAAGCCTATTCCTACTTTCTGACCATATTCGTAATCTACTCCCGAATACCTTTTATTTGAGTCCCACATTGTCATGATCGTCAAATAAACCTATTTTAAGGGGTTTTGGGGCTGGGACGGCCCCTCAGGTACTTGGACCCAACTTTTATTATGAAATTCGTACTCTACTCTTGAATACCTTTCATTTGAATCCCATATTGTCCCGATCGGTTCACTTTTATTATTGGGTAGTACTTTTAAGGTAAGGGGGAGGGTCCGCCCCCCCCCCTCAGGATATCAAAAAATTATATAGCTTATGTTTCCTTCCAGACCAACCTACACAATCTGTGAAAATTTCAAGGCCGTTTTTGAGTCTATACAGAACAAACAAACAAACCGACAAACAAACAAACACAAATTGAATTTTATAATGAAAATTATACATGGGTACAACCACGACAAAAATTGTTTAAATCGGCGAGGAACTTCTAAACAGTAACTGCTCCTTAACAAAGATTTGGTCCTATGAGCGATGTACGTTTAATTTTTCGTGTGAATGTTTTACCTGCTTATCTACTCCTCATTTGCTTTTGTTGACAACATTTGCAAGCGATTCCTTTTAGAAGGGGCTTCAACAATGGGAATGGTTTGTTTAATACCACAATGTGGACGTATAATTACCGACATTAAAGATAGCGGAGATTTATAACCACATGTTCATATAATTGTTATGACTGTTAATGGGGATACCAGGAATTGTTTGATTTCAGTATCACCAGAAATATTTTTTTTATTCCCTTCACTATGGGGTGGCGGTATACAAAATTCGCTATTCCGTTTGTAACACTTTGAAGAATTGGTAAAAGACTCTAAACGGCTGAACCGATTACCTTAAAATTTCCAAAGATTGTGTAGGTTGGTCTGGAAGGAAACATAGGCTATATAATTTTTTGATATCGGGAGGGGGGTGGACCTTCCCCCTTACCCCAAAAGTACTATCCAAAAATAAAAGTGGACCGATCGAAACAATATGAGATTCAAATAAAAGTTATTCATGAGTAGAGTACGAATTTCATAATAAAAGTTGGGTCCAGGTACCTGGGGGGCCGCCCCAGCCCCAAAACCCCTTAAGATAGGTTTATTTGACGATCATGACAATATGGGACTCAAATGAAAGGTATTCGGGAGTAGATTACGAATATGGTCAGGAAGTAGGAATAGACTTTATAATTTATTGATAACGGAAGGGGCGGACTCTCCACCGCTACCCCAAAAACACCACCCAAAATCAAAAGTGGATCGATAAGGACAATATGGGTATCAAATGAAAAGTATGCGGGAGTAGATAAGGAATCTGGCATACAAATTCATGTCGAAGTTTAGGGGGTCACACCACCACCACAAAAATGCCCAAAATGGGCACATTAGCCTATCACGGATATATGGCACTAGGTTTGTTTGTTTCGTATAGACTAAAAAACTGCAGAATCGATTTTCTCGGAATTTTCGCATATTGTGTAAGTTGGTCTGGAAGGAAACATAGGCTATAAAATTTTTCGGTATCGCAGGGGAAGGACCCTCCCCCTTATGCCAAAAACACAACCCAAAACCAAAAATGGACCGATCGGGACAATATAGGTATCAAATGAAAGGTATTGGAGAGTAAAATGCGAATATGGTATTAAAATTTGAGTCTAAGTACCCATCGGTTCGCCCTAACCCCAAAACTCCCCCAAACAAACATATTGGACGTTCATTTCAATATGGGGCTCAAATGATAGGTATTCGGGATAGATATTTCGAATCTAGCATACAAAATCAAATCGAAGTATTGGAGGTCACGCCACCCCTCAAAAACGCCATTAAACCCATTATGACTATATGATACTTGGCTGAACTGATTTTCTTAAGTATGTTATAGATTGCGTACGTTTGTCTGGAAGCATAGGCTACATAATTATACCCTACACCACTACTGTGGTACAGGGTATTATAACTTAGTGAATTAGTTTGTAACACCCAAAAGTAAGAGAGATAGACCCATTGATAAGTATACCGATCGACTCACAATCACTTTCTGATTCGATTTAGCTATGTCGGTCTGTCTGTCTGTCCGTCTATCCATGTTAATTTGTGTATAAACTACTGGTCGCAATTTTCAACCGATCGTCTTCAAATTTGGTATGGGCATGTCTTTCGGCCCAGAGACGAAGCCCATTGTTATTGGAAAAAAACGGTTCAGATTTGGATGTAGCTTCCATATATATGTTCGTCCGATTTGCAGTAATAATGCAATAAAATAGTCATTTGTTAACCGATTCTGTCGAAATTTGGCAAGAAGGATTTCCTTATGACCCTCAATTTTACTAGTGAATTTTATAGAAATCGGTTCAGATTTGGATATAGCTCCCATATATATGTTCGTCCGATTTGCAGTAATACAGCAATAAAATGGTCATTTGTTGACCGATTTTCTTAAAATTTGGTAGGAAGTATTTACTTATGACCCTCAATTTTACTGGTGAATTTTATAGAAATCGGTTCAGATTTGGATATAGCTCCCGTCCGATTTGCAGTAATACATCAATAAAATGGTCATTAGCTAACCGATTCTCTCGAAATTTTGCAGGAAGGATTTTCTTATGACTTTCGATATTACTGGTGAATTTCATAGAAATCTGTTCAGATTTAGGTATAGCTCACATAAATATATATCGCCCGATTTTCGGCCTATAGCCCGACACAGCTCCCAAAGGGCGCAATTCTTATTCGAATTGGCTGACATTTTACACTGGTCTCCAACATATTGGGTTGCCCAAAAAGTAATTGCGGATTTTTTAAAAGAAAGTAAATGCATTTTTAATAAAACTTAGAATGAACTTCAATCAAATATACTTTTTTTACACTTTTTTCTAAAGCAAGCTAAAAGTAACAGCTGATAACTGACAGAAGAAAGAATGCAATTACAGAGTCACAAGCTGTGAAAAAATTTGTCAACGCCGACTATATGAAAAATCCGCAATTACTTTTTGGGCAACCCAATATAATTTAATTGTGGTCCAAACCGGACCATATCTTGATATCGCTCTAATTGCAGAGCAAATCTTTTCTTATATCCTGTTTTGCCTAAGTAAAGATGCCGGGAAAAGAACTCGACAAATGCGATCCATGGTGGAGGGTATATAAGATTCGGCCCGGCCGAACTTAGCACGCTTTTACTTGTTTCATTTTAACACTCAGTTATTGATTACATCACGCCATAACATTCCTCAAAGGATGGTGATAAAACGTAACCACAAACTGCTGATGATGACATCAACATCATCATAAATATATAAATTATTACATATCGTAATGAGTAGTATGTATGTATAGGCATTTTTAAATCTGCAATGAAATTTTATACGAACATAGAAAGGAATTTTAATAACACTGAAGGTGGTTATTGGACAAGTTGCCATAATTTGATTATAATTAAAACATAACTAGTATTGGTTTTTCATAGAAAATTTAGTCGAAATTTAATTTTTTGGATTGAATTGGATTTTTATAGAAATTTTAAGGATTTGGATGTTAGTCTTAGTCTTTTTGAAGATATGTTGCCTGCTAGATTTTAACTATTCTCTTACCACGCTATAAAAAAAGGTTGAATAAAAAGTCTCAAAGTTTCATTCAAAGGGCATGCTTCTACCTTTGTACTGCTCACTTATAAGTGTGTAGGTGGATGCATGTAATCTTTTGGTGACATCTGATGAGGCCCTGGCTTGGCCGAAATCGCGATCATTGTCACGAACAGTCATGCAGTGTTAGAAGGAGATTAACGCCTTCTCTGAGGATGGGAAAATTCGCATTGTTTGGGTGCCGGGCCGTAACGGAGTAAGGAGAAATGAAAGAGCAGACGATTTGGTGGTGAAGGCCAAAGGACTGCTGTCAATAAACTTGGTTAACCCGAAACCTTTCGGGTCGACGTAGTCCGAGTTAAGGGAGTGGGCGACGAATGCGCATGCAACATTGTGGAACAGCGAAATGGTCGGTAGGACGGCGAAAATCCTATGGGGGATCCAGATCGTGAGAAGACGAGGCTATTACTGAAAGGAAGCAAGAAGGAGGTCAGTATACATATACAAATTTTGCCCATGAACATTCCACTAAGAAACAGGGGCAAACTTCTCACATATCAATGAGTGCAGTCCGATTCAAGTTTTAAGCTCAATGAAAAGGGGCCTCCTTTTTTTAAGCCGAGTCCGAACGGCGTGCCGCAGTGCGACATCTCTTTGGAGAGAAGTTTTGCATGGCATAGTACCTCAAAAATGTTGCCAGAATTAGGAGGGGAAAACCACCGCTGAACATTTTTTCTGATGATCTGCGAATCCAGGCGTTCAGCGTCATAGGCGGACATGCTAACCTCTGCGCCACGGTGGCCTCAGTCAGTATAGGAGGTCAGGAGGTCAGTATAGCTATTGGTATCATAACGGGACACATAGGACTACGAGCTCACTTATGTATGTAAAATCGGTGCAGCAAGCGATATCATGTGTGGGGCATGCGGGGAAGATGATGAGACATTGGAGCATTTCCTTTGTCATTGCCGGTATACCGGTACTTAGGTGGAGACACAATATCAGACATGAACCAACTTAGGTGAGTGGTATTGAGAACAATTAAGGATTTTGTAAGTAGCATGGAATTCCTAAACTAAAATTTTCTTTTTAGAGGTTACTTTATAGGTGTATGTCCCTAGTGACATTAATATAGGATTAATATCTGCACCCTCTTTTCAACCTAACCTAACCTAATTTAACCGATGGAACAAGAAAACACAATAGACCATTAACAAAACGCCTACATAAACAAGCTGAGAGACTTCACAACTGTGGAATTGCCTGGCGCCTAAAATACCTTCACGGCTCCTTGGGACATTTCCCACCCCAACTATGGCACCTCTCATCGTGAAATGTTAAAGGGTACCCCGTAATCCGTCACCTGTTCTCAATTCGCGGCTGTCTAGTCTAGTCAACATTGCAGAAGTCATTGTGTAATATTTCAGTTCATTCGGATAAGAATTGCGCCTTGTAAGAGCTCAAGAAGCAAAATCAGGAGATCGGTTTATATGGGAGCTGTATCAAGCTATAGATCGATTCAGACCATATTGGACACGTTGTTGAAGATCATGGGAGAAGCCATTGTACAAAATTTCTGCGAAATCAGAAGAGAATTGCGTCCTCTGGAGGGTCAAAAAGTCAAGATCCCCGATCGGTTTATATGACAGCTATATCAGGTTATGTACCGATTTGGGTCATACTCAGCACAGTTATTGAAAGTCTTAACAAAACACCCCATGCAATATTTTAGCCCAATCGGATGAGAATTGCGCCCTCCAGTGGCTCAAGAAGTCAAGATCCAAGATCGATTTATATGGCAGCTATATCAGGTTATGAACCGATTTGAATCATACTTAGCACAGTTGTTGAAAGTGATACCAAAATTAAATTAAATTTTTCTAAAAAAATAATAATAGCCGAAATTTTATTTTCCTACAAAATCTCGTCGGTTTGATTTTCATATAAATTGTCCAAAAAGGGTCTCGTAACGATTTGAATGAATTTTAATATTAATTTATGTCAGACACCCTGTCTTCAGTTACAGGCAAACTCATAATAAAGTGCACGAAAATATAGACCCCAAACTACAAAAAAGGACTTCCCTGCTAAATGGTGAAAAACTACAATATTTCCCCACTATATGTACGTACCCCATATTTTTCATTTCCCAACTCTCCAAAATAAAAACAGTAAAAATCTGCATTAATATTTCCCATTTTTATTAGCATTCCATCTGTTGTCTTACTCTCCACATTGTCCTTTAATAATCTCCCACTATTAAAGCTGCTCCGGATAAAAGCACTGTTTCCATCGATTCAGCCGTTGGTACTTCCAATTCACAAAGTAGTCGTTCCCTTGTTATGTTTGTATAGACTGGTAGCAAAGTTGTTGCTGCCGTATTTCCTCCTCGTGATACTGAACGTAAATCTTGTAGTTTCTTTTCTTCCTTTTCTCTAAATGTAATGATAAACTCCGGTGATTGGTCTTCTTCGGAGAGTGCTTCGTTAGTGGTGATTATTAATTTGCCATGACTGAAAGCAGCACCATTTACCTGCGGTGAATGTAAACAAAAACGAAACCGGTTAGCAAGGTCCCAAACCATCAGCACATTGTAAAAGATTAAAAAAAAATTATGTTAGTATCTGTGGTGAGTTAGTTTGCCAAATGTTGCCACATTGCCAAACAACCAAACTGATTTTGTGAATAACAACATGGGTCCTTCTAACATGACGATTTGTTCTACAATTGCATGAATGAAATTAATGCATGATATTAAATTATTAACAGGCCAGAGAACAGCAGCAAGCCTCCTTTAAAATAAATGCACATGGTATGCATACATGCAGCGAATGGCAAGCTTTTTGACGCTTACGACTCTGAACGGCCGAAACATAAAATACTCCTTTAAATTTGTTGAGCTGATGATCATTTGATGAATTGATGGCAGTATTTTACATTTTGAGCAATACTCAAGAGGGCTCACATTGACCGTAACTAAACAGCTACCGTTCAAACTTTGCGAGCTGAATTTGCGTGTTTGCAATGGCTTGTATAAAAAATGAAGCAAGTCTGTCACTTTTGAACAGACGGAGACAGACAGCACGTAAGTCATAGATTAAAACAATTCTGATCTAAAATAAAAAAGTGCTAAAAACAACTGAGTTTATCTATGCCGCTAAACAAAATTTGATGTCTCATTCCTCTGCTTACTTTGGTTTCATATGACACTCATCTTGGTAGTGTTTATTTACAAACAACACCGAACTAAAACGTTCGCGCATCTCTCAGTCTATAGTACATTTGCGTTTGTTTTTAGTTAATTTTGTTTTTATGTGGTGTGCGATATAGACAATTGCTTTGAAAAAAGCGGCTACGAATCATAAAAAATTTTTGCGATGAAGCTGATTTCCCTGGAAGCTTAGCTGAGAGCTACCGGGCGCGTCCACAGGTTGCGGATAGTGGAAATGCGGAAAAGCTGCAAATGCGACAGCGGGCAGATTTCGAGAGGAGGGTCTCAGTAAGGGGTCAGGTGGTACTAACTCTTACTAAAATACTGATTGCCAATGATCCTCGAGATGAAAAGTGCGATTTATTAGCGCCTCTAAATAACCAATTGCCTACATCAGCTTTTGTTCCCAGGTTAGGGGCGGCTGGAGGCAAGTGTCGGATCTTGGAGTAACATGTGCGATCCCACAAAACCCATTGGAGGTGCTGGGCCAGTTACACGAGCTCGAAAATTTTTAATTACTCTGAGAAGCAAAAAGAATAGAACAAACGGACGCCTTTAACGTTGACGACTAACACAAACGAAAAAAGGACTATGATTTGCTGATCTACACCTGGAATGTCCAGACTCTTTATAGAGAAGGTGCAGTATACGCTCTGGCGGATGTATTGGAGAACTACAAGGCAGATATTACAGTCTTACAGGAAGTGCGATGGATCGGGAATGGCGTCACAACAACACCAAATGGTGACGAACTATACTGTAGCTGCCATAACACGAGGTATGAAGTTGGCTGTGGATTTGTGGTTAGTCGGACACTTAAACATCTTGTCTCCAGCTTTACTCCGGTGGATGAGGGGCTAGACGCTATCCGCATAAAAGCCAAATTCTTCAACATCAGCCTTATTTGTACCCATGCCACGGCGGAAGGCAAGGGCGAGCAGACCAAGGATATTTTCATGGGCGCCTTGAGAGAGAATATGACCGCCGCCCCGCCCACGATATTATAATCGTTCCGGGATATTTTAAAACGAAGATAGGGAAGGAAGACATCTTTGGTTCAACAGTCGCAAAACTTTGCCTACAAATCGAAATTCTTCAACATCAGCCTTATTTGTGTCCATTCCCCGAGGGAAGACAAGGAAGAGCAGACCAAGGATATTTTCATGAGCACCTAGAGAGAGAATACGACCGCTGTCCCGCCCATGAGAAATGCCTATTTTTGCATTTAATTCTGAGAGAATTAAATGCAAAAATAGGCTAGGAACATATCTTTGATCTAACAGTCGGAAAATTTAGCCTACACGAAGAAACTTCCCATAATGGATAGGGGCTGACATTTATCGTCTCATTCCTTATGTAAGGTCAGGGATACTAGACATTCCAGGAACTCTCACCCGTTTGTAATTGATTGGCCAGCTGACCGCGCAATGTATTATGGAGAGAATTCTTTTTTCGCCAGAACCGTTCGTATGTGGAATCGACTTCCGGCTAATGTGTTTCCCACCCACTTTGACGTTCAGAGATTTAAGACAAATGTCTATAAACACTACATACTTTTCCCCTTCCTCCAATTCCTAATTTCTGCATTCATAGGGGACATCCATTGCGTGTTGGTTGATAAAAAAAAAATTATGGGTGGTCTAACTTGTACAACAATCACAAATCATATGGTGCAATCCGCCATCTTGTCAACAAGCTGATCGACGTTTTGCCAACACACACAAAAACATTTGTGTTCGTGACCTCACCTTATAAATGCGTCCTGCTCTATAGCAATGCATACCTTTATTTCCCATTGTCGTATGGGGATATGTTATGGCAACACACAACTATCATGAATGACTAACCCACATACAACCCTGTATATACTGAACCCCCCTTAAACTAATCATTTACATTTTCACAAACACACACCTAATCTATTACATTAAATGTCAAACCTGTACCGTGATGTCAATCAAAAACAAAAAAAATTTAACACAAGCAGACAACATTGAAGAAGAATTTCAAGATATTCATACATTTTTAGCATAAGTTAACAGTATTAATAAAAAAATTAAAATTGCTGGAGGACAACATTAACAAAAGACGGTGGAGAGGCATTTTATGGCGAAAATGGGGAAGGTAAGCAACACCACATCACAAAGAACTGTGAATGAGACAACGAAAAAAAGGAACATGGGGTCCTATAAGCGAGTGTGGGAAAATGCATTCGAGCAAACACATCCAAAGAAAAGAGAAAGAAAAATGCCAAAGGCAAAATTATAACAAACAAATAATGAAATATTAAGTGAATTATGTAAAAGTTATTGATTGAGTATTAACTTGACCCATAGAATGGAATGGAAATGAAATTTGCTTTGGTACGCACCTTCAACGGTTTCAGCTTTAGCTGCACCTGTAATTCACTAGCGGCGCCGCTACGTCCCATTGCCGGAGAGTGTGTTTCCATTTGCAGATTCTTACATGATTTTTGTTGCTTATGGGAATTGATGAGTTTCAGACTAGACAAGAGAGTCTGACAATTATAGACGGTGGTCAGATCTATGGCATCGATAAAGTCCAAATGTTGGGTGGTACGATAGCGGCTCTCCGTGGCCATTGCTCGATGCATGAACGCCTTAATGTAATCCAAAGCTGAGGAGGGTCCAGGCCATATGCGTTGCCATTGTTGCGGCACCTTATGAATGGTATGAAATATTTTTTGGGTTTTTTGCTTTTAATTTAAGTGGTTGTTGATAGATACCTGATTCAAGGCCAGTGTGTTTAGGGGAGTTAACAAATTATTGTTTTCGTTTTGATGATGTCTGTCTTTAATGGCTGTATAAACCTGACTGAGTGTAGCATGTATCATTTTGTAGCCTTCACCTCCGGTCTTTAACTCACTGTAGACAAATACCAGCCAAGGATTGGAGGATTTTTGATCTTCATTTAGCTCTTCGGCGGTAATGTTTATTGAGCAATTCTGGAAAAGAAGAGAGGGAATGTATTGACTTTATCGAAGTTTATTAAACGGAGTTAAGAATCCCTTTAATTACCTGTGCTAGTTTTCTCCACAAAGCCAATATGGGCTTAATTTGTTTCTCCAATTGTTGATGATTCAATTGCTCATCATCCCCATTGGAGCCAGAGCCATAGTAAGACAAACGCAATTCTTTCAATATCTCCAAACCATAATCAATCTCTCGACTAGCATTGGATTTCTTGGACAATTTGAAGAGTTCCGGAGCATCCTGAGAGGGTAATTTGGTCAAAGCATTCAAATAATCTGACCATTGGGACGATGTGGGTATTATAACTTTGCCATCTAGGGGAGCCCAACGTGAGCTCAGTGACTCATTGTTGAAGAATTCTTGCAAATATTTTTGCAAAACACTCAGATCACGCAAGTTGTTAATGCGTCCTCCAAAGGCCACATTTTCATTGAGCTTTTGCATAATCAACCAATCAATGCGTCCACCAAGTGTTAGCGTATCCAGCCACTTTAACAGTTGTAGAGCAGCTTTAAGATCCGCCTCGCCAAATTCATATTTCTTGGACCAACCTTGGGGGATGAAACGTCGACGTTCTTGCAGTACCGCCAAAGCCAAAAACAGCACCACTCTTATTTTCATTAACTTTGGCTCCTTTAGAATGGCGCGATCCTGTTCCACCACAGCATAGTTTTGCAGCATTCTCTTGCATTTTTGCCTTATGCCAATGGGAAATTCGTAGAGTACTTTAACAAATTTAAACATGACGGCTTCACTAAAGCCCTCCGTAGATTCACATATAAGCCATAAACGAAAGTCCGGGCTCTTTTTCATTTCACCATATTCCCTTTCCAATTCTCCCAGCCAGGTTGGAACCAAATGGACATTTTTAACACAAACCCATTTACCCAATTCGGCCATTTGATGAATAATCTCCATTGCCTTTTTCTCCATTCCCTTGCCTATGGAAAGCTCCTCATATTTATCTTTGCCTTTGAGTCTTAGAGCAACACTTAAGATCTCCGAAGCAGGATCATTTTCAGTTTGTGTTATCATTAGAATCGGCTTGGCACTGGAACTTTCTTCGACTAATTGTTCTATGGTGGGCTGTTGTATGGACTCTATGGAGAGGCCAAGAATTTCTTCCGAAGTCAATTTCATGTAATAGGTAACCAGATCGGGACGAAGTATGAGCACAAGTAAAAGTTTTTCAAAGTTGGTAGCAGAAGTCACTAGAGAAAATTAGAAAGAGTTGAAAATAAGGTAATAGTGTTCATCCTAATATATTTTTTTAGAAAGAAATAATAAAATGCTATGTTAAAAAGGTCCAAACATTTGCTTACTCTGCCAAAAAGATAAACAATTTGACTAACATGAACAAAGAATTCACACAGACTGCTACTTTGAGCTCCGATCTGTGTGGTGTTCATTGTTATCACGCGCATATTACCTGGGAGCTAACGGGTTCGCCTATAGGTTGCAGATAGTGGAATGCTCCATAGGGAGTAGCTGCAACTGCAGTCGTGGATAATTAGCGGTATCGAGTGGAGAGTCTCAAGCCGGGCGGCACCAGCTCTTGCTTTAATGCTGAGTGCTAGTGATGGAGGATATGACAGGGCGATTTATTGGCGCCTTTAAATAACAAATTGCAATCACGTTCCGACGGCAATCCTATGGCAACCGGTTGTACGTACCGAATCGACACGATGGAGACCTTCACCGGCAAGGGCAGCCTCAGCATACAACAAACTGCTACAACAAACTGCTACAACAAACTGCTACGGCAACAACAACGTTCCCTCGGCAAATCCTGCATCTTGTCAAAGGCCTTGTAAGAGGCAGGGTAGTTTTCATACAAAAGACTGGCAAGAAATGGTATGTGTACGCCAATGACTCATACATCATTCCTCCTACATACGATGGAACATGGGGAACACATTTGCAAAAAATAAGATACCGGTCGAGTTGTTAAGTGGAAATCAGTAGAGAAAGGCTTTCACAAGGTTATGCAAGCGATAGAAAAGTCAAACCGGTTTATTACTGTGTCTGTAAAATATTGCTGGTATTTTTTCAGATGGAGGCGGGCAATCAAGCGCTCTACCTGACCGCTATTTACAGCATGCCTAAGATTGGCAAGGCCTGGCAAGAGGAAATGTTAAATGCTAATTTTGCCCATGAACATTCCACTAAGGAACATATCAATGAGTGCAGTCCGATTCAAGTTTAAGCTCAATGATAAGGGGTCTCCTTTTTGTAGCTGAGTCCGAACGGCGTGCCGCAGTGCGACACCTGTTTGGAGAGAAGCCTGGATTCGAACTCAAGCGTTCAGCGTCATAGGCGGATATGCTTACCTCTGCGCCACGGTGGCCTGTAGATTGAAGGAAATGCAGTTTTCGTAATAACGCAAGGCAGTTATGCCCTAAGCCAAAGACTAAGAAACCAAAAGGCTTTTCTCCAAAGGCTAACATATCAACCCTTGCACCGGTTCCTACTTTAAACCTATAGAGCGTTTAGGCGTAGGTTGTACAATGCCGATTGAGATGCTCAAGTACAAACAGCATTTCTATTTTACAAGGGGCTCAGCAGAGACAACATTAAACCAAGTTGTACAAAGGATAGAAGAGATCAAATGTTTGGAAATAGACGGGTAAGATGTGGGCCTCAAAGAGGTAAGAGGTAGGGTATCAATAGCATGCTGAGGGTGATTAAACTTTCTGCTGAGTACCTACGCCGACGGAAATGTTAACATATCTGCTATGCAGACTATATTAGAATATTTTTTAAGGGAAAGGTTCAAACATTCGAGGCCGAGACCGAGATAACAAAAACATGGTATATAGTTGAATGCCTAAGAAAATGCCATATTCAGAATCATACGGAGCTGCCTCCGTATGAGCCCATATCCCATAAATGGGGACTAAATCCTAAGAAGGTTCTCTATCTTTACGAAAGTTTGAGCAGGCTGATTCTAGGCCACAATGCGAAATAGTGCAAGGAAAATAAGTAAAAACGTGTTAAGGTCGGCCGGGCCGAACTTTGGATACCCACCACTTCGGGTATATATGTACACCCCCTTTCGTCACAATACCGGTAAAAATTGGATAACTTAAGCGCCCAAATTCGGCACGGATATTGAGTTGTTTAATAAATATAAGTCACTTTTCAATTCTGTAGAAAAAAATATTTGTCTTTTTGGCAGTTATATTCAAATATTTACCGATCTGATAGAACATAGAACATATAGAACACGAATGTCGAAAAGCCTTCCATAAGTCACTGTGTCAAATTTAAGCGAAATCGAATCAGTTAACAAATGAGCACTTTATTGCAATATTTTTCAAAATCGGACGAACATATATGGGAGCTATATTTAAATCTGAACCGATTTCGGACAATCTTTACAGATATTGTGGTGGTCGTCGAGAAAAGCGTTGCACAAAATTTTGGCAAGATTGGTCAATAAATGCGCTTGCAGCGGCTCTAGGAGTGAAAATCGGACGATACATACATATGAGAGCTATATCTAAATCTGAACCGAATTCACAAGTAACGTCGAGAGTCAAGACAATCTTTGCCACCAAATTTCAAGAGAATCGGTTACAAATGACCATTTTATTGCATTATTACTGCAAATCGGATGAACATATATATGGGAGCTGTATCCAAATCTGAACCGATTTTTCCCAATTTCAATCGGCTTCGTCTCAGAAAGTGATTCTGAGTTGATCGGTATACTTATCAATGCGCTAAAGGGCGCAATTCTCATCCGATTTGGCTGAAATTTTGCATGAGGTGTTTTATTATGGCTTCCAACAACTGTGCTTAGCATGGCACAAATCGGTACACAACCTGATATAGCTGCCATATAAACCGATCTTGGGTCTTGACTTCTTCAGCTTTTAAAGGGCGCAATTTTTATCCGATTGGGCTTTAATTTTGCACGTGGTGTTTTGGTATTACTTCCAACCACTGTGTATAGCTGCCATATAACCCGATCTTGAATTCCCATCCGATTTGGCTGAAATTTTGTATGAGTTGTTCTGTTATGACTTCCAATAACTGTGCTTAGTATGGCACAAATCTGTACATAACCTGATAAAGCTGTCATATGAACCGATCTGGAATCTTGACTTATTGAGCCTCTAGAGGGCGCTGAAATTTTGTACAACGGCTTTCCCAAGACCTTCAACATACGTTTCAAATATGGTCTGAATCGATCTATAGCTTGATCCACCTCCCATATAAACCGATCTTCCGATTTTGCTTCTTGAACTCCTACAAGGTGCAATTCTTATCCGAATGGACTCAAATATTACACAATGGCTTCTATAATGTTTAGCATTCAATTCATTTATGGTCCGAATCGGACTACAACTTGATATAGCTCCAATAGCATAACAGTTCTTATTCATTATTTGTTTGCCTAAAAAGAGATACCGCGCAAAGAGCTTGACAAATCCGATCCATGGTGGAGGATATATAAGATTCGGTCTGGCCGTGCTTACTTGTTATGCATGATTTGGATTTGTGACAAAACTTACAACGACTTTGCCGCAAAAAGTGTCCACATCTGATATTTACAAAAAGTTATTGCACCTAACGATATTTGTAGCCTCCACAGCAACTTTAGGCTAGTACTATACTTCAAATATTTTTGTATCACATTCTACTGATTGGGGTTCATGCTTGCTGGTAATTGTCCCTTTAAGCACTAAGCAATAAGAATGTCCGACTGATACCTTTTGACCTTTTAAAAATGAAATAAAGAATTCTCTTTCTCACACTTTTTTTTTCTTACCTGGAATCTCTGTAGCTCTTCCCTCGATGACATTTCTCCATAAACCGCCGTTATGCAATTGCAACTTATCTTCCATGTCCGGCTTTTGCTTTAGAAGAATTTGTAATTTGATGGCTGCCTCTTTGCCAAATGTCTCGGCTAATTGTGAGCGAGCCATGCCACTGCCAGCGCTACTGATACCACTACCATCAGCCGCCGACATGAAATTCGTAACAAAAAGTTCCCATTCTTCATCTTTTATGCGCTCCGGATAGGCTGTCCTACAGACATATAAGGCCAAGGGCAAATGACGATATTTCGATATGGATCTAGCCAAATATTGGAAAGTCTCCTTAACCAATTGTCCATAGAATTCTCTTTCCATTTGTTTGGAATTTGCCGAGCCGCCTATATCATGCAATTCCAAAGCATTAAGGAATAATTTAATAAAGATCAAAGATGACAAGTCGTAGGAATGTGACAAATTAATGTAGAATTTGGAGGCTTTTGAGCATAAATCCCTCAATGGGGTATAGTCAGCCAACAGGGTGTCCTTGACTTGAGAACTTTCCTTTAGGGATTTATCAATGAAGCTGCTGCTCTCTTTCACTTCATTGAGGGTTTTCAAGAGTTTTTCATTTTTCAAAATGTCACCTTGGGCCAAGGACAGCTCTTCCAATAGCTTATCCTCCAAATCGATTCTTTGTTTCAATAGCACACCCTCATTTTTCAATAGCTCCACACGTTTTTGTTCCAAAGCAGGATTTTTCATAATTATGGCCTTAGACATGAGCTGATCGCTTAGACCCACTGCAGTCACTGTAAATGGCATACAGGTGATATAGGCACAAGTCTCCGGTTGTATGCCCAACTTGTGGGTCTTTGTCACCAAAACCAATTGAAAGTGTTCGTGTAGATCTACCAGTTTGGTGCCCACTTCGATTTGCTTTTTATTGAATTTCATATAGACCTTATTTGTAACCAATTGCATGAGTGGAGGCCTCAACTCCTGAGAATCTTCCACAATGAAGATTTTACCAAATCTAACGGCCAACTCCAAATTGTAGTTCAACTTTTGATTGTTTTGTGAGATAACCTCGAATGGCTTATCTTTGGACTTTAGGTATTCTCGCAGCCAATTGAGGGCTGTTTCGGTGGGATCCAATAGCAATGGTGTTGGATAAGAACCGAACGGCAGCTGCAACATTTGCCTCAATAAGGCAGCATTCTCTATGATTTGGGCATCCCTGGCCAAACCCATACTCTCCCAAATGATCTGCTCCTGATCGGTTAGAAGGGTTTTGTATAAGTCAAAGGATTCCTTCAATTGTAACTCAATGGTCAACTGTTGAAAGGAGGAGCTGTAAAGCAGACAGATAAAGTAAAAATTTCCCAATAATAGTTTCCCCTGTAGTTACCTTCTTTGTTTTAGCGACATGTGGGAGAAATAATTCAAAGCCAAGGCCATCATTAAAGATTTCGTATCCAATGTCTTGTAGGTCACCTTGTATTCCTCCAATTGCACATTCCATGTATGATACTCAGAACTCAATTGTTGCACCAGTACCTCTGCTGCTGTTAAAGTATTGCGAGCCTCTTCTAGTTTTAATTCCAGCACCGCAGCTTCCTGGGTGTAGGCATTCAATTTGGCCGACAACTGCTTGACACGATTATCCACATCATCCAAACCAGTCATTAGGGACTGCATTTCACCTTCGGCCACATCAAGGTTGCGTTGTAGCTCCTGTTGCTCCCTTTCTAGAGGTTTTATGCTCTGTATTACCTTGGAATAACGTACACTGGCCTTAACCCATGCCGCCAAAGGTGCGGCCGCTGCCGAAGCCCTTTTGGCATTTTTCATATCAAACGAGTCAGCCTTATTGGCCAAAAGTTTTTCCACTGCCTCGCAATGTTCTGGATTGATGCGGGCTGGATCCAAGGATCGTATGTCCTCTTTAACGCCACGTTTGGCCAAAAAGGTTTTCATGCTATTCCATGAAGTGTCACGTATGCCCATTAGGCGTAACACTCCTTCTAATATGTCGCGTATTGCCTCCGGAGGAGCTCTTAACGAACGTATTTCCGATAGGGCTTCTGACTTAATTTGACCAACAGCTGTACTGGCCTCTGCCAGTATAGGCTCGACTTCTGCTAACTCTTCCTGAATTTCTTTTTGCCTTTCCTTGAGCTTTTCGCTGCTGATTTGAGTTTGTTTCTTCAACTCCAACATATTGGATTTTTGTTCATTGGCATTTCTCATGGTCGACGAAATCATTTCCAATGCTTCGTTGGCCAGTTTACGTTTCTCAGCCAAAGCAACCTCCTGTTGAGAGGCATTTGATTTGAGAGTGTCGACAACAGCATGGGCAGAGGCCAATTTATCAACGCCATGCTATAAGTGAAATAGAAAAAGTCAATGAGGTTATGTTTATTGCCAAATAAACTATATATCTAAAATGTCCCTGGACTCTTACACCAATTTTAGTTCAAATTGGATAATATTTAAATAAAGCTGTGAACAGATCGTTCCATGATTGGATATAGGTTGTCTATATAGGGTGAGGCAGCCGTCCTTGCGAATTACCGACCAATAGCGTTGTACTCTGCGCTTTCCAAGGTTATGGAGAGCATGATAAATATCTTGTGAGATACTTAGAGTCCAATGGTCTTCTTAGCGACCGACAATATGGGTTTCGCAGAAATCGCTCCACGGGTGACCTGATGGCATTCGTGTCTGAACGTTGGAGTCGCTCTATTCACCAGTTCGGTGAGAGTATGGTCGTGGCTCTGGATATATCCCAGGCATTTGATAGGATCAGGCATGGTGCACTTTTATCAAAGCTTATCGCTTTTGGTGTCGGTAATAACTTGGTTCGATTTATATATAGATTTTCTCAGACATCGTTGTAGATGGGTACTCATCTGACGAATCTGAATGGACCGCAGTAGTACCACAAGCCTCTGTTTTTTCTCCCTCTCTTTTTCGGTCTACTCGTTCGCGGATGACAGCAACCTCTGTCATTAATTTTCATTGGACCCTAGGCCGAGTCTTCGAAAGATTGAAGACAGGAGGCGGATTATGGACAACACTCTGCCAGGATTTGCTAGCCATTTCTGAGAAGTGTCGAATGAACAGTGTCGAATGATTTCTAAGCCGTCGATAGACGCTTAGAGGCTCTTGAAGTTCTGGGCATGAAGATTCAATGTAATGTCCGTTGGTCAAAACATGTATTCGAAGGAGGTCCAAAAATCATCCTTGGAGCTGCTTGACCGTGTCCAGAGGCGGGCGTTGGTTTTGATTGGAGATGGTAGGGTATCCAACACTATTGTTCTCTTGAACGTCGTCAAAATGTGGGATGTGTGTCGCTGTTCTATCGGAAGGTGTGTGTTCTTCGGAAGGACGGTTCGGATGCTTTCCCCGCTACTTACGACATCCAGAAATTCAAAGCACGTGTCAATAAACACTACTCCCTCTTTCCCCCCACTCCTATTCTTAACTGAGTGTTGGTCGATTGCAAAAAAAAGAAAAGTTGCTTTGAACTAGTGTCCCTGTATTCGAAAAGAATTTGATGCATATTCCCTGCTGCTCGCACATAGACTGATCTGCCCCTTGGGCCCAAAAAACCGTAATTATTGCCTGATTTAGCGCTTCAAACCCATTCTTGCTTCGTGTCCTTTCTTAAGCCTATTCTGAATTTTATTTAACTTCTCTTGTGTTCCATCTGTCCTCCTTTTGTCGGTTCTTCTCATTATGGTCGTCCTTTTTGTCAATTCTCCTTTTGCCGCTCATTCTTGGTGATCCCATTTTTATTGGTTCATCTTCTGTCGGCTCTTTAACCAGTCTTCACTTAATCGGCCATCCTTTTGTCGGTCCTCATTTTATCAGTTAATTTTTTTGTCGTTTCACCTTTTGTTGATTCTCTTCTTTTCCGTCCTCCTGTTGTCGGGCTTCCTTTTTCCAATCCCCTCTTTTTGTCGTTGCTCTTTTTTCGCAATGCCTTTTGTTAACCCTTTTGTCAGTTCTCATTTGTCGGTTATTCTTTTGTCGTTTCTCCTTTTGTTGATCATACTATTTCCGGTCCTCCTTTTGTCGTTCCTCCTGTTCTCGGTCCTACTATTTTCGGTTCTCCTGTTATCGACTCATCTTTCGTCAGTCACCTTTTTGTCGAACTCAATTTTGTCGGTCCTTTTTTTTGTTTGTCACTCTTTTGTCTGCTCTTCTTTAGCCGGTCCTTCTTCGCGTTCCTCCTGTGTCGTTACTCCTTTTGACCTTACTTCTTTTGTCGTTACTCCTTTCGTCGGCCTTCCTTTTGGGGGTTCCCTTTGATCCACCATTTGTCAGCTCTTCTTTCGCCAGTCCCATTTTTATCGGTTCTCCTTTTGTTGGTCATCCTTATGACGGTCTTCCTTTTGTCAGTCCTCCTATTGTTGGTCCACCTTTAGTCGATCAACAATTTGCCGGTCCCATTTTATCGATCAATGTTTTGTCGGTCCTTATTTTGTCGATCCCCTTTTTATAGTCCCCATTTTTGTTGGTTAACTTTTTGTAGGCTCTTTGACCGGTCCCTCTTTATCGGTTATTTTCTCCTTTTCTCGTTTCTCCTTTTGTTGATCGTGCTCTTTTCGGTCCTCCTTTTTCGATTCCCTTTTTGTTGATCCCCTTTTGTCTGTCCTAATTTTGTCGCTCTTCTTTAGCCGATCTTCTGGTGTCGTTGCTTCTTTTGTCGTCATTTTTTAGATGTTCCTCTATTATCGGCCACTCTTTTGTCGGTCCTCATTTCATCGGTTGTAATTTCTCCTTTTGGCAATCCTACTATTTCCGGTCCTACTGTTGTAGGCATTCCTGTTATCGGTCCTCCTGTTTTCTGTTCTCCTGTAACCTTTCTGTCGGAATCCGTTTTGTTGTTCCTCTTTTTGTCTGTCCCTCTATTGTCGGCTCTTCTTTATTATAAAGCGGTTATCTTTTGTCGTTACTCCTTTTGTCGTTACTCCTTTAGTCGTTACTCCTTTAGTCGTTACTCCTTTTGTTATACCCACCACCGAAGGATTGAGCTGAAATTTTGCACAGATTCTTTGACCATAAGCAGGTTAAGTTCGAAGGTGGGCTATATCTTGATATAGCCCCCATATAGACCGATCCGCCGATTTAGGGTCTTGGGCCCATAAAAGCGACATTTATTATCCGATTTTGCTGAAATTTGGGGCATCGAGTTTTGTTAGGCCCTTAGACATGCTTCGTCAATTTGGCTTAGATCGGTTCAGATTTGGATATAGCTGCCATATAGACCGATCCTCCGATTTAGGGTCTAAGGCCCATAAAAGCCACATTTATTATCCGATTTCGCTGAAATTTGGCACAGTGAGTTGTGTTAGAAATTTCGACTTTCTTCGTTAATTTGGCCCAGATCGGTTCAGATTTAGATATAGCTGCGTATAGACCGATCCTCCGGTTTAGGGTCTTAGGCCCACAAAAGCCACATTTAATATCCGATTTTGATGAAATTCGGGACAGTGAATTTTGTAAGGCCCATCGACATCCTTTGTCAATTTGGCTCAGATCGGTCCAGATTTGAATATAGCTGCCATATAGACCGATCTCTCGATTTAACGTTTTGGGACCATAAGAGGCATTTATTGTCCGATTTCACTGAAATTTGACACAGTAACTTATGTTAGGTTTTTCGACATCGGTGTCGTATATAGTTCAGATAGGTTTATTCTAAGATATAGCTAGTGGGACAGTGCTTTGTATTAGGCTCTTCAACATTTTTATGCAACTTGGCCCAAATCAGTCCAGATTTGGATATAGCTGCCATGTAGACCGATATCTCGATTTAAAGTCTTGGCCCCATAAAAGACGCATTTATAATCCGATTTCACTGAAATTTGACACAGTAACTTATGTTAGGTTTTTCGACATCGCTGTCGTATATAGTTCAGATAGGTTTATTCTTAGATATAGCTAGTGTACTTATTAGTATATGGCCCAAATCGGAACTTATTTTGATATAACTGATATGGGACATAAGGTATGAAATTTTCACCGAATTTTGATGAAAGATGGTTTACATATATATCCGAGGTGGTGGGTATCCAATGTTCGGCCCGGCCGAACTTAACGACTTTTTACATGTTGTTACTCCTTTTGTCGTTACTTCTTTTGTCGTTACTTCTTTTGTCGTTACACCTTTTGTCGCTACTCTTTTTGTCGTTACTCCTTTTGTCGTTACTCCTTTTGTCGTTACTCCTTTGTTCTTCCTATTTTTGTCGTTACTCCTTTTGTTCTTCTTACGTTAGTCGTTCCTCCTATTAGCTTGCTTCTTGTGTGGTTCCGTTTTTTGTAGATCTTTCTTTGCTGATCCTCTTCTTCTTGGTCTTCCTATTGTCGTTCTTCTTTAAGTCGGTTCTCATATTTTCTTTACTCATTTTGCCGCCATTCCTTTTGAAGTTACTCCTTTTGTGGTTTCTTTTTTGGTAGATCTTCCTTTGATGATCCTCCTTTTCTCGGTCTTCCATGTCGTTCCGCTTTTTGTCGTTACCCGTTTTGTTGTTCCCACTTTGTTATTCTTCTTTTTGTCGTTCCTTTTTTAGTAGATCTTTCTTTGGTGATACTCCTTTTGTAGGTATCTCCTTCTTTTACGTTGTGTTCGTTCTTACTCTCCTTTGCCCGCCATTTTTTCTTCTGACACCGATATTGCCAGCAGACTGATTGTTCCCAGCAAACAAATCTTTAACTATTTTCTAATTGTTCAACCTCGGAAGCTTTTTGCATTATATATAAACTTTTAAAACATACATCCATACAGTTTTATGGAGGACTTACCTGTAACTTTTCCAATCTTTTGTTAATGTCTCCCGATAAATTACAATAAATGTAATAATAGGATTTTATCAATTGATAAAATCTTAGTGGAGCTTGATTGCCATATAAGGTGTCTAAGATTTCAGCAAAATATGAAGAGACTGGGACGTTTTCTTTGGAGGAGTTCGCAGTGGAAATCGAAAGATCACTTAAAGTTTCCACATATTTCTTGGGTAGCATAGTCAAAGTTTCATGAGACGTGGTTCGTATGTACAGCATTTCCATGTTTTTATATAAAGCAGGGTATTTTTGAAAATATTCTGAGATATTGCTGTTCGACGGATCCAGGCATATTATCAAATGTAAATTCTCTCGGGCTCCTGCAAAAGAAGTATACATTTTCAATGGATCTTTCAAAACTTCTTGTTTTTCCTCCTCTATTTACTTACGTTTCATAAAGTAAGAACCTATTGACTCTTGGTGGCCTTCCAATTGGGCTGCATGCTTCAATGAACTTGCAATCGATTCTAAATCATCGCCAAACAAATCCAATATTTCACTGCCTTCCAGTATGGCTTCAATGGGCTTCATTATATCCGGCACATAGGATAACCAACAATGCTCAATGACCAAACATGTACATTGATTCTCCATGGCTGCCACTTGCATTGCCTAGATTTAGTGGCGAGTTACGAAAAAGGAAACATTTCATTCATTACACATTGTCTGTCTGGCTGCTGGCTTTCGGGTGAGTGCCATTGTATGTATGAAAGATACAACAGCGAAAAAGCGCACTTACCAACTTCAAATCATTGTAGAAATCTATTAGGCCGTAATTGCAACCGCCCTGTAGCATTTGTATCTTTGCCTGTTGCATGGAGGCAGCAACATGTGCAGCATGCATTTGACGTCCACCTGCCTCGCCCACCAACAGGATGTGTGTGCAATTTCGTGCCAATAAACGTGCTACTTTAGCTGTTTGTTCTAGCAGTTCTTTTGTAATGGGTGCATCAACGATAAAACTTTCAGAATCTGTTTGCAGCAATGAAAAGGGGAGAACAAGTAGCACACTTTTATTTTGAACTCATTTCTATTTTACTGTGTTGTGCCTTTTGAGGTAGGCGTTGTGTGTGCTGGAATTTTCTACTTACTACAAATGGTTACTTGTTTCTGCACCTCATCGAGCCATTCATCGTGTTGTAGCGACTGCAACTCCACATTGTGTTTGGTGGTCTTGGGCACAAAGTAAATTTTCTAAAATGAAATGGGGGGGTAGTTATTAAATGGTTAATAAGGGATGGTTTAGAATCACTCCGGTCCATAGAACCGGCTATTATGGTATTGAATCAAAAGAACAGCATAGTCATGTAGAAAAAGCTGCTCATATAAGATTCTGAATCCATTTGGCCCATTGTGATACACTAGCAAAAAAAGAAGTGTACGGAAGAATGTTAAGAAAAAATCTGAGTCCTTAGGTCAGATCTAGAGACGTGCTAGGGATATGACGAATTAAACGAACAGAGTAGAGAGCTAACTCCTAGTCGTCACACCCACATGTATGTGCATTCCCGAAGAAGCACATCTTCACTCCCACCTAAGCGAATACTCTTTGTGTGCTAACCAGTGACGCTGAGCATTTAGCATCTCATTTCGTCTCCAGTTGGAAACAAACCCGTCTTGTCTACGTATTTGAGGAGTCCTGCTAGAGAAACGTCTGCAAGATCATCCATATCTGAGAAAACCCGCCTACCTAAGATGGAAGGCCTCAGTTTCTGAAGACCTCGATATAAACACAGCAACAGATCTATCGTGTTTTCTTCATTCTCTTCATGACCGCTTCTACAGCAATCATTATGGGTATTTATTCCGCTATGGCGCTTCATTATGAGGCTTATCGTGCAGTGTCCCGTTATGATGTATGAAGTATTGGTAATGCGGCAACCATGTATAGATTCCCATAAAGATCGCCTACGCGTTGGCCATGATAATACAGAGCTGACTTGGTTCACGAGCACAACGACATTGCAGGAAATGACAAGGCGAAAACAAGTAAAAGCGTGCTAAGTTCGGCCGGGCCGAATCTTGGGAACCCACCACCATGGATTCTGCTAAAATATGGGATCTATATCTAGTTATAGACCGAATTGGTGCAGTTGTTGAGAGTCGTACTTGGCGCAGTTGTTGAGTGTCAAAACAGAAAACTATGTACAAAATTTCAGTCAAATCGGACAAAAATTGTGGCTTCCATTGGCTCAAGAAGTCAAATCGGGAGATCGGTTTATATGGGAACCGATATGGCCCATTTGCAATCCCTAACGACCAAAGTCAAAATCTGAACCGATATGGCCCATTTGCAATCCCCAACGACCTACATTAATATAAAGTATCTGTGCAAAATTTACATCGGCTAGCTCTACGCTTTCGACCGCTATCGCGATTTCGACAGACGGACGGACGGACATAGAGTTCGAATCAGAATTTCGAGACGATTAAGAAAATATACTTTATGGGGTCCTAGATCAATATTTCGAGGTGGTACAAACGGAATGACTAGATTAGTATTCCCCCATCCTATGGTGGAGGGTATAAAAAATCCTGGGAAAGGCACTTCCTCGGCGAGCGAACGTTGAGAATCATAAATGACACAATTTTTCGTTCTTTTGCCGACCAATGGCCTTTCCCAGGATTTTTGTTCGCCTTGTTATTTCCTGTAATGTCGTTGTGTTTTTGAACCCAAGTCAGCTTTATATTATGAGTCTACAGTTTACACAGGGACTCTTATCATTTCGCCGTGCACTTCGACTTTTGCTTCAAATCTCTACCCAGGATTTCATTTAAGGCTATTGTAATGGCACAGTCATCTGCCCAAATAACCGTATACTCATTCGGTCTCAGGCACATACCGGTATCGAGTGTCTCGAATTAGACCCCCAATCCCAACAATGACTTCATCTTGGAGACATCAGTCAAGACGCAGAGCTTATCTGCCCAAACAAAGCATCTGCTTCTTAATCTTATTTTTTGGGAAAGTGAATCCTGAAGACCTTAAAAGGAGTCGGTCCCCAGGGCTCTATAAATTCCCCCACACACTTCGTCCTGGAGTTTTATGTTTTAGCGCCGCCATACTATCCACATAAATTATGAGTATCGAAGGCGGTCGATTATTTGTGATTTAGTCAAGATTTATGGAAGCTGAGTGGACCGTTTTATGCGAATTTTGTATAGTAGTAATAGTTGAAAGTAACCCAAAAATACAAATAAGACATTTGGTGTTGAGTACCTAGGAGGAAGGCCCCACCTCAAAAATGAAAGGCATTCAACATTTTATGTGAATTTTGAATAGTAGTAATAGTTGAAAGTTCCCAAAAATAAAAAAAAGAAATTTGGTGTCGAGTACCTAGGGGGAATGCCCAACCCCAAAAACCCTCAAAACGGGCATATAGGCCAATCGGAAACAGTATGGGACTTAAATGAAAGGTATTGAACGTTTTATGCGAATGTTGATCAGTAGTAATAGTTGAAAGTAACACAAAAATACAAATAAGAAATTTGGTGTCGAGTACCTAGGGGGAATGCCCCACCCAAAACCCTCAAAACGGGCATATAGGACGATCGGAAACAGTATGGGACTTAAATGAAACTTATTGAAGAGTAGAGTGGGAATCTGATATAAAAACAAATAAAAGCGTCCTAAGTTCGGTCGGGCCGAATCTTTTATACCCTCAACCATGGATTGGATTTGTGAAGGTCTTTGCCCGATATCTCTTTATAGGTAAACAAATGAGAATGGGTAAAATTGCTATGCTATTGAAGCTATACCAAGTTATAACCGATTGGGGCTATACTATTGGTTTGGCTATTGGAGAACAAAGTGGAAGTCTTTGTGCAAAATTTGAGCAAAATCGAGTAAGAATTGCCCCCTCTATAGACTCAAGAAGTATAATCGGGAGATCGATTTATATGGGAGCTATATCTAGCTATGTACCAATTTAGACCATACTTAGCACATTTTTTGGAAGTTATAACAAAACATTTCGTGCAAAATTTGAGCCAAATCGGGTAAAAATTGCGCCCTCTAGCGGCTCCAGAAATCAAGATCCCAGATGGGTTTATATGGGAGCTATATCAGGTGATTAACGGTACTGACCATACTTGGCCCAGTTGTTGAAAGTTAAACCAAAACACTTCATGCAAAATTTTAGCCAAATCGGATTAAAATTGCGTCCTCTAGTGGCTCTAGAAGTCAAGATTCAAGATCGGTTTACATGGCAGCTATATCAAAACATGGACCGATATGGCCCATTTACAGCCCTGACCGACCTATGATTATAAGAAGTATTTATGCAAAATTGCAAGCGCCTAACTTGACTCTTGAACCGATGACATATGAACCGAACGTGTAAAGGGTCCCCCCCCACCCTATACCTAAAATTATTTCAAACTTACGTCTTTGCCAGCAATTTTTTTCAACGATTGTCTTAAAATCGTTTCAAATTTATCAGCATCCTCTTCGCACACCAAACGATCCTTGAACATGGAAACCAATTCACAATATAAGGCCTGTAGAAAGGAAAATAGAATTTAATTAAGATTTATTTGCTAAAGCATTCTATTCTATTTGCATTGGTGCCTCTCAAACAGGAGTAACTGCAAGGCAACAAAACAGACAGACCTGCACGAAAATTAATTTTAAACCAAAAAGGGGGCTTTAAAAATTCATTTGTGCTTACCTCACAGAAAGAATGCTCGGGATAGAATTTGAGATTTGCCAATGTTTTCATTATAAATTTTGGTGAAAATTGATAGTGAGCACAAGTGGCGTAACCATTGGTGCCCACAGCTCTGCCTTCGTTTGTGGTGCCACTTGAACTTCTCTTCCTTCTTGAGGGTCCAAAAGATGCTTGCAGCTGCCGAAAGCCATTTCAAGAGAAGGGATTGCATAAGCACACACATAGATAAAGATGAGATGCTGGCGTAAATCTCTTTGGGGAATGGGATGACATGAAAAGTGCACAAAGAAATACAAACCTTTGCATAAAATTCCATTAAACCTTCGGAAATGTATTGCACACTTTGCAAATTCATGCCTTTGAAGTGAGCTCCAGCGCCCTGACTAAGATGCTGATGATGGCCCAAAAGTAAATGCTCCAAATGTCTTTGTATTACAGCCAGCATATCCTGTTGGGTGGGATAGCTAACATGCAGCATGTGATTTATGGCCAAATAACGCGGTGCAATTTTCACTAAACTTGCATTAGCCGTCGCAGCTGTTGTCGTCGCCTGTGAAATGGAACCACATATTTGTAAACCACTTACATTTATCCATTCCAAATTGCTATTGCCACCGCCACCACTACCACCACTGTTGTTCTTGCTATTGCTGCCAACATTACTTCTGCCACTAATGCTGTTAGTGTTTGTGTTGCCGCCACCATTCTTTGCCACATTTAGGCCAGAATTTGAGCCGTTATCGTTGTAAAAGCCCTGCCGCTGCACTAGCTGCAACAATAATTCAACAATTTCACTGCAACCCCAAGCATCCACATAGCATAGATCCAAATTTTTCAAATAGATAACCAAACGTGTCTGCTTCGCTCTATACTCTCGGCCACGCACCCCACTTACAGCCATGCAATTCTAAATGGTAGTTCAGAGCACAAGGACAAATAAATAAATTGATAAAAATGACATAAATGAAATTTTAAAATGACATTAATGGTGGGTGTGGTACATTTGCCATTCGACATTAATTTTGAATAAAAATATAATTAAGGTTTGGAGGTAAGAGAAAAGGAGACTAGCGCATGCAGAATTCCTAAGCTCTAATTAGTATAAATTTTGTCTTTAAAGAAAAATTTTTCCTAAGAAAAAATTTTGTCTTTGGAGAAAAAAGCTGAGAAATTTTGTTTTGGAGAAAATTTCATAGAAATTCATCGAATTTTAAAAGCAGATTTCGGAGATTTTTTTCTTTTATCAGCAAAATTTTGTCTTTCAAGTAGTTTGTCTAAGGGAAAACTTTGGTTAAATTTTTTCTATATTTGAGTGGACTTTTGTCTTTATATTAAGGAAATACTGTCTTCATTTTAAGAATCTTTATTATAAGGAAATTTTAATCTTTATTTAAAGCTACATTTCTCTTTTATTTTAAAGAAATATTAGCTTTATTTTAAAGAAATTTTTTTTTAGGGAAAATTTAATGAAAATTTTGTCCTTTAAAGAAATTTCATAGAAGAGATAGAGATTTTGTCTTGAAAATTTTAGGGAAATTTCTTAAAATTTTTGGATTTAAAGAAAACTTTTAGAAATTTTGTCTTTAGAGAAAATTTCTTAAAAATTTTATCTTAAAGGGAAATTTGTGGTATTTATTTTTGGGATTTTTATACCTTTCACCATATGATGGGGGCATACTAATTTCGTCATTCTGTTTCTAACACCTTGACATATGCGTCTTAGACCTCATCATGATCTTATGGCATTTTAATTCGATTTTGCCATGAGTTAAACTAGGCGCTTGAAATTTTGCACGACTACTTTTTATTAGTGTAGGTCGATTGGGATTCTAAATGGGTTAAATCGGTCCATGTGTTCATATAGCTGCCATATAAACCGGTCTTGGGTCTTGACTTCTTCAGCTTTTAGAGGGCATAATTCTTATCCGATTTGGCAGTAATGTTGCACTTGGTATTTTGGTATCACTTCCAACAACTGTGCTAGGTATGGTTCAAATCGGTTTATAACCTAATATAGCAGCCATATAAACCCATCTTGGGTTTTGACTTCTTGAGCCTATAGAGGCCGCAATTCTAGTCCGATTTTAATGAAATTTTGCACGTGGTGTTTTGGTATCACTTCTAATAACTGTGCTAGGTATGGTTAAAATCGGTTTGTAACCTAATATAGCAGCCATATAAAACGATTTTGATTTCTTGAGCCGCTAGAGGGCACAATTCTCATCCGATTTGGCAGTAATTTTACACGTGGTGTTTTGGTATTATTTCCAACAACTGGGCTAAGTATGGTTCAAATCGGTTTATAACCTGAGATAGCTGTCATAAAAACCGATCTTGGGTCTTGACTTCTTGAGCCTCTATAGGGCGCAATTCTCATCCGATTTTACTGAAATTTTGCACTTGTTGTTTTGGTATCACTTCTAACAACTGTGCTAAGTATGGTTCGAACCGCTTTATAACCTGATATAGCTGCCATATAAACCGATCTTGGGTCTTGACTTCTTGAGCCTCTGGAGGGCGCAATTCTCAACCGATCAACAACTGTGCAGAGTTTGGTCCGATTTGGTTTATAACCTGATACAGCTGCCATATAAACCAATCTTGGATCTTGACTTCTTGAGCTTCTATAGGGCGCGATTCTAATCCGATTATACTGACACATGGTGTTTTGGCATCACTTCCAACAACTGTGCTAAGTATGGTTCAAATTGGTTTATAACCTGATATAGCTGTCATAAAAATCGATCTTGGATCTTGATTTCTTGTGCCTCTAGAGGGCGCAATTCTCATCCGATCAACAACTGTGCAAAGTTTGGTCCGATTTGTTTTATAACCTGATATAACTGCTATATAAACCGATCTTGGGTCTTGATTTCTTCAGTTTTTAGAGGGTGCAATTCTTATCCGATTAGGCTGTAATTTTGCACCTGGTGTTTTGGTATCACATGCACCAACTGTGCTATGCATGGTTCAAATCGGTTCATAACCTGGTATAGCTGCCATATAAACCGATTTTGACTTCTTGAGCCGCTAGAGGGCGCAATTCTCATTCGATTTGGCTGAAATTTTCCATGAGGGCTTTTTTTATGAATTCCAACAACTGTGGTTAGTATGGCGCAAATCGGTACCTAACCTGATATAGCTGCCATATAAACCGATCTTGGCTTCTTAAGCCTCAAGGGGGCGCAATTCTCATCCGATTTGGCAGAAATTTTGTGCAACGACTTCTCCCATGACCTTCAACATTCGTGTTGTCCAATATGGACTGAATCGATCTATAGCTTGATACAGCTCCCATATAAACCGATCTGCTGATTTTGTTTCTTGAGCCCCTACAAGGCGCAATTCTTATCCGAATGGACTGAAATATTACACAATGACTTTTACAATGTTCAGCATTCAATTCATTTATGGTCCGAATCAGATTATAACTTTATATAGCTCCAATAGCATAACAGTTCTTATTCATTATTCGCGATATACCGCGCAAAAAACTCCCCAAATGCTATTAATGGAGGAGGGTACATAAAATTCGGCCGGCTGAACTTAGCACGTTCTTACTTGTTTTTTTTTTTTAATTTTGTATTTATTGGTTTGCCCAAAAAGTAATTGCGGATTTTTCATATAGTCGGCGTTGACAAATTTTTTCACAGCTTGTGACTCTGTAATTGCATTCTTTCTTCTGCCAGTTATCAGCTGTTACTTTTAGCTTGCTTTAGAAAAAAAGTGTAAAAAAGTATATTTGATTAAAGTTCATTCTAAGTTTTATTAAAAATGCATTTACTTTCTTTTAAAAAATCCGCAATTACTTTTTGGGCAACCCATTATTTTAAGGTATTTTTATCTTTATTTTAAAGGAGTTTTGTCTTGTCTTTACTTTACGCGAGGTTTGTCTATATTTTAAGGAAATTTTCGATTATTATATTAAGTTATTATATTAAGGGAATTTTGTTTTGTTTTAAGGAAATATTGACTTAATTTTTAAGAAATTTTGTCTTGAAGAAAATTTACTAAAAATTTTGTCCTAAGAGAATTTCATAGAAATATTACCTTAAAAGAAGTTTTATAAAATTTTGTCTTTCGAGAAAATTTTAGGGAAATTTTGTCTTTTTAGGAAAATTTTGTGTTTAGAATTTTTGTATTGGGAAACTTCTAGAAATTTTGTCTTTAGAGAAATTTTCTTAAAAAAAAATTGTATTTATTGCAAATATAAATATTTTATCTTTAAAGGAAATTTTGTAAAAAATTATTTTAAAAGAAAATTTAGTTTTGGAAATTTTGTCTTTATTTTAAGGAAAATTTCTCCATTTTAAGTTAGTTTTGTCCACAAAAAAAAATTTTAGAGAAAATGTTTTTTTTTAGAAAAATTTGAGTTTCGTGAAAATTTCGTAGTTTTTAAATTTTTAAAGAATTTTTTTATTAAAAATTTCGTTGAAATTTTTTCTTACCAAAAAATGTTGGGAAAAATTTGTTAGGCAAACCATTGGAACATTTCGTTTTTGAAAAAAAAAAAATCTTATAAAATTTCAGTTTTGAGAAAATTTTTTAAAAATTTGGTTTTTATTTTAAGAAAATTTTGTTTTTATTGTAAGGAAATTTTGTACTTATTTTTAAAGAAACTTTATACTTATTTTAAGGAAATTTCATACTTATTTTAAGGAAATTTTATACTTATTTTAATGAAATTTTCCCTTTATAAAAATTTTGTTTTTAGAAAAACTTTCAAAACATTTTTATCTATTTTGTAAATTGTGCCTTTAAGTAGAATTTCTTGGACGGTTTGTAATCAAGGAAAATTCTTCTTGTCTCTACGTTTTTCTTCTTAGTTCAAGTAATTCAAATCAACTTACCTGTTTTATGCAATGTATTATATACGACGGTGTCAATTGTGTAGAACAATTAATTGTGACCAAATCATAACCCGACATATCCATTGTGGCCTGTTCCACCAGCAAACTTTTTGCAGCTCCAGCTGGCCCTATTATTAGGAATGGCGTATTTGCGGGTGCTTCTAAAAACGCTTTTAATTGCTGCAAATACATCTTAACAGCAGCCGTGGGTACCAAATCACCAACATTGTTGCCATCGCCAAAGCTTCCCGTGGCGGCGATTTCACTCTCATACGTATCGACGCAATTGCGCTCCGTATTGTAGAACATCAATTCAGAATGATTTGGATTGGTCACATACAAATTGGCCTTTTCAAAGAGCCAATTTGCAAACTCATTGTGGCGTTCTACTGGCAGAAATTCCAAAGCCGCATGACAAGCACAAATGGTGAATGCCTCACGATTTTGTAGGGCATAGTCACCATTTCCACGAAGTTGTAGTAGTAAAGCACGTAACATCCAGGAACGTGTTAAGCAGGGCAAAGAACTAAACAATATGATTTGGTTCTAGCAATGTTTCTTTATGTTTTTTTGTTGTGCGGTATTTTGCAAAACTTACTGTGCGCTTTCCTTTTCAAGCCATTCCATAGCAGGCTCATACAATTCTTCTATGTAACTTTGTAGCAAATCGCTAAATTCAAATTTTGTCAGTTGATACTCGAGTATTGATTTTAAGGGATAATCTTCATTGCTGTGTGCCAAGAGTTTGGGTAAATATGAAATAAATTAATTCTTAGTAAGAAAGCATTGCCTTTATTGACTTACTTCATGTTGACTATTCCCATACGTGAAATGGTTGCAGGCGAAGCATTTCGCACATCATCAGTTTCAAATATGAAATTGACATTATTACCGAATTGTATGCGCCAACCGGAGGGTAGAGTTAGCAATCTGTCAAAGTATAAAAGCATTAAGAATCAGCTCAAAGCATTTAATGCAAATGCAAACGGATAAGAGACTCAAGAAGTATAATGGGGATACCGGTATTTGGGAGTTTTATCTAAATATAGAATGAGTTGGCCCATTTACAATCCCAACCAATCTACATTTAAAAGAGGTAAGCGTGCTTTCGACAGACAGACAGATAAACAAACAAACGGATGGACATGGCTAAATCGACTTAGAATGTCTAGACGATTTGTTTGGTTTCAGATCAATATTTTGATGTTTTACAATTGGAATGGCGAAATAAGTATACCTCCATCCCATGGTTGAGGGTATACAATTAAAAAAAAAAAATAATTAAAACAAGTAAAAGCGTGGTAAGTTCGGCCAGGCTGATTGTTGGGAACCGACCATCATGGATTCCGCTAAAAAATTATGCAAAATAAATTTAAAAGGCATAATTCTATTCTACATACCAAACTTCTGTCAAACCCGAGACCGAGAGCCCGGTTTATATGGTAGCTATACCCGGTTATAGACCGATTTGGACCGTACTTGGCACATTTGTTGGAAGGCATGACTGAACCGTATGTGCAAAATTTTAGCTAAATCGGAAAAAATTTGCGGCTTCCAGGGGATAAAGAAATCAAATCGGGACATCGGTTTATATGGGATTTGGATCGTACTTTGAACAGTTGTTGGAAGTAATAACAGAACGCTACGTGAAAAAATTCCACATCGGACAAAAATTGCGGCTTATAGTGGCTCAAGAAGTCATTGGTTTACATGGGAGCTATATCAGGTTATAGACCGATTTGGGCCGTACTTGACACAGTCGTTGGAAGTCATAACAGAACACTTTTTGCAAATTTTTAGCCAAATCGGACAAAAATTGTTGCTTCCAGGGTCTCAAGAAGTCAAATCGGGAGATCGTTTTATATGGGAGCTATATATGGTTATAAACCGATTTTAACCATACTTGGCACAGTTGTTGGAAGTCTTAACAGAACAAGAAGTCAAATCCGGACAAAAATTGCGGCTTATTAGGGCTCAAGAAGTCATTGCTTAATATGGGAGCTATATCAGGTTACAGACCGATTTGGACACAGTTGTTAAAAGTCATAACAGAACACTTTATGCAAATTTTTAGCCAAATCGGAGAAACATTGATGCTTCCAGGGGCTGAAGAAGTCAAATCTAGAGATCGGTTAGTATGGAAGCTACATGAGGTTATAGACCGACTTTAACCATACTTGTCATAGTTGTTGGACGTCTTGAAAGAACACTTTCTGCAAATTTTAAGCCAAATTGGAGAAAAATTGAGGCTTCCAGGGGCACAAGAAATCAAATCGGGAAATCGGGAAATCGGTTTATATGGGAGCTATATCAGGTTACAAAATTGAGGCTTCCAGGGACTCAAGAACTCAAATCGGGAGATCGGTTTATATGGAAGCTATATCCAAATCTGAACCGATAGGGCCCATTTGCAATCCCCAAAAAATTTAAGAAAATTTAAACCAAACAAGTAAATGCGTGCTAAGTTCTACCGGGCCGGATCTTGGCTACCCACTACCATGGATTCCGCTAAAAATTAACCCTTAATAACTGAGTTTGTATTTCAATTATTTTGGTATCAAAAAGTCATATCGGGATATCGCTACTTAGAGAGGCTTATATCACCATATTGATCGATTCGGATAAAACATGGCACTGATGTTGTAAGTCTTAAGTCTTTGTTCCAAATTTCAGTCAAATCGAATGAAAATTTAAGCTTCTAAGGGCTGAAGAAGTAAAAACCGTGGATCGGTTTATATGGGTGCTTTATATGGTCTCCGAGCCGAGGACAGCCATCACAATTTACCGTGGGCGAAGCTACGAATGTCATCCGTGGCACCAAATCATCCAAGGCGTTGGACCCCGACGGAATCTCTACACTGATGACGAAGAATCTGGATTTACCTGGAGTTGAGTACCTAACTACTGTCCTCAACCTGTCTGTGAGTCGTACAGACCGATTTCCCTTCACTCACCAGTAGCAAAGACGCTTGAGGCATTACTCCTCCCGAGCCTCGTAGGAGAATTTCCAATCGCAAAGAATCATCATGGATTTCGTAGACTGCATAGCAGAACAACTGCTTTGCATGCCATCACCGCACACATTTGCCGTGGCTTCAAACAGCCCAGGCCATGGGATAGGATGGTCCTCGTGGCACTGAACCTATCGAAGGCATTCAGCCATGCCAAACTATTTGAGGACACCGCCAACACGTCCCTCACGCCAGGCCTGAAATACTGGGTCGCGAATTATCTGTGTGGTTGCCAGTCATTTGTGAAAATTTGGTATAAGAAGTCGAAGCTCCGTTTAGTGAAACAGGGAGTTCCCTAAGGCGGGGTGATATCTCCGGCATTGTTTAACCTCTATCTATCCTCCATTTCCCCTCGTCCAGAAGACATGGAGATCATATCATATGCGGACGATTGTACGATCATGACATCAGGCCCCCGACGCATTGATGACATCTGCGATAGGTTGAACGTCTACCTCAACGAACTTGCCTCATATTTCGCTGCAAGAGATCTAAAATCTTTAGCCAGACTATTCACTATAAATACGCGTGAGGTGAATGCCGAGCTGGCTGTGATGGTCGATGGATGTGATTCCGACCATTAAGTGTTTCAAAATATTTAGCGTCACATTTGACAGCCCTTACACAGCCACAGCATTTTGCGATAAAGTCAAAAGTAGAAACAAGGTCCTTGAGTAACTTGCCGGCAGCACTTGGGGTGCAGACAAAGAAACCTTTGTAACCACGTACAAAGCAATTGGCCGGTCTATGGTAAGTTATGCAGAGCCAGTGTGGTCTCGTCAGCTCTGTGACACTCAGTGGATTAATATTCAGATCTGTCGGAATGTTGCCGTTCGAACTGCGACGGACTCACTCCTTAGTTCTCATTTGGATTAACTCCATCAGGAGACAAAGATCCTACCACGGAGAAAATATAAGTACATGCTGTCTAAGTAATACCATTTGGGCTGTTATCGGAGAGACCATCCAAATCATATTGTGGATATTGTGGATATCCACCGCCCAGAAGCCTTAAGAAAGATTTACATGATCTAGAGCGTGAGGTTCAGGGCTACAAGAGAGAACCTCTAGAACAAGCGGCATATCAAGCGGGTCTAGACAACATTCATGCAGACACGGTAGCAAATGCGGTAAATAGCTACCGGATGAATGTAGTCCTGGGAAAACGACTGCCTCCTATTGCACCTGAAGAATTGACCTCCATCCGCAAACCAGAGTGGTTCTGGCTCAACTAACTTCCGGCAGATGTAGCCGCCTCAACTCCAACAGAGCAAGGATTGATGTCGACGTGCAAGATGTTAGTCCCGATTGTGACCAGGGACCACACAACAAACTTCCCCTATTTAACGGCCTAGCCAGACCCACTCGACTCAGACCCAGATCCCTGTAGACGCTTCTCATTTTGGTCGCAGAGTTCCTGGATCTTGAAACTCAACAGAATCAGGCAGACAAAAGATAGAACACATCAAACTGCTACAACAACAACACCCTATATCAATAAGAAGTATCTGCGCAAAATTTGAAGCGGCTAGCTTTACGCGTTCGACCGCAATCGTGATTTAGACAGACGGACGGACGGACATTGCTAGATCGACATCGAATGTTGAGAAGATCCAGAATATATATACTTTTTGGGGTCGCAGATCATTATTTCGAGGTGTTAGAAATGGAATGACTAGATTAGTATACCCCTATCCTACGGTGGTGGGTATAACAATGTAACTAAAGGTAAAAAAAAAATTAAAAACAATGAGAGAATTAAGTAAAGGCGCGTTCAGTTTAGCCCATTTATTTAAAGGGGTCAATAAGTTGTCATATCGAGCATAGTAGGCATTCAGTATTTAAGCAAGAGCCTGTGCTGCCCAGTCCCTCATCTAGACTCTCCACTAGATACCGCAGATTGTTCGCGTCCGCAATGGACGATACTCCGTATATTCCACTAACCGCAACCGGTAGATCTCAGCTGAGCTTCTCATGATAACGATGAACATTCTCCCATGCAATCCCATGGCAGCCGGTTGTATGTACCGGATTGACCCGATGAATTCCTTCATCGGCAAGGGCTGCCGCCTCAGTGTACCACACACTGCTACTACAACTACAACAACAACGATGAACATTATAAAGGTTGGAGCTCAAGGTTCCAGCCTATGTGGTGCTCATAGTTATCCCGTGCCAGACCTTGCTGCGGTCTAGTGCGCTTCTCCGTATTCCAAATTGAATATCGAGAACTCATACTTTTTTTATAAGCATCCCTGCTTTATCCTGTGTTAATTTTTTTAAATTTTTATCCTCTCTATCCCTGTTTGTCTGTCTTTGCAGCTTACGCCCGAAGAAGAAGCCCGCAACAAAATGATTATGCGCGAAAGAGATCGCGAGCGTAAACGAGTGAAACGCATGAATCCCGAATATCGTCGCATGGAACAGGAACGTGATCGTGATCGCAAGAAGGCACGACGATCCAATGAAGCTTTTCGACAGCTAGAGAAACTTCGTGATAAAATACGCAAAGAGCGTAAAAAGGGTATTATTGTGGATGAGGCGGCTTTGGCGCAGCAATTTAGTTTGGTACAGCCAACACCAGTGGAACCAGAAATTATTATATCGGATCCTGTAACGGCCGAACTGCAGCAGCAGCAACAGCAACAAAATGCCCAACCAGTGCGTCAAGATAACCAAACAACGGCACAACAACAACAGCAACAACAACAGCAGCAGCAGCAACAGCATCATACACCACAACAGAGACGTCGCATACAACATGCAAATAGTGGGAACCCCAGCAATGTTGTCAATATGGTGGGTGGCAGCACAACAAGCAGTACAACCACAACAACCCTTACGAATGTCAATAATAATAACAACAACAACATGATAAATCTACCCACGGCAGCTGCTGGCACAAATATGGTCACAGCAAATCCTACCGCTGCCCATATGTCCCAATTGAACAAGGGCGGCCTGCTGTATCCACCGCCCAACTTTCCACATCATCCTTTGCCCATTCCCGGTGTAGCTTTAATGCCTTCATTGTGCCATCCAATATTACATCAAAATCTAAGTGCTTCTCTATATCCACAAAATGGTATTAAACAAGAATATAATCCTGTCAATGAGAATTCCGGCTCCTCGAACAACGCCCATAACAATGGCCAGCAATCTGGGTCCGTGGGAGCCAACAATAACGATGAGCATGAAATGCCCATGATCGAGCCGGAAATAATACTGCAGACTTCATCGGATGTTATATCGGCGCCGCATCATTTCAACAATCATGCCCATGCCCATCATTTGCATCAACAGAATATGAATATGTTTTCGCACATGTCGCCACAGGCCCATATGGCAGCGGTGCATATGCGTGCCCATGCCTCGGCAGCGGCAGTTTCGGGGAATATACCACCGCCCTCGGCTAGTGCCTTGGTAGCGGTTGCTGTGGCAGCTCACCATCAACAGCAGCAGCAACAGCAGCAGCAACAGCAACAGCAGCAGCAGCAACAACAATCTCAACAACATCCAGCATCACATGCGAATGCCATGTCCCAACAACAGCCACCGCAACAACATCAAACGCAACAACAACAATAACTTGATTAATCCTAGGTTCTAGCATGCGATAGTTCCAAACGAACTCGAACATCGACACACGAAGCAGGAAGGAAAAGAACTTCAGAAACCAATTTATATTTTTAAGCAAAAGTTTTACACATAAAAAATTCGAAATTTCGAAATAATTCTGTGTGTGAGTTTTGCGTTGTGGACTTTTCATGGAAACCTGTCTGAAAGTGAGGTTTTGATGATTTTAAATCAAGGTTTGTTGGCTTTTTCGTTACTATAGTTTATTTTTTATATAGAAATACTTGAGAAAATATGATAAATTGAGGGAAATGTATTGGAAACAAGTAAAAATTACATTTAAAACCATTTGCGCTGATACAGAATGTTCTGATACAACCTCAAAGTTAAAAAATATTAAAGAAATCGTAAAAAACTAGATGGCGCCCCCTGTGCTCTCAAAAAGTGAAATCGAGAAATTGGTATATATGGGGACTACATCGCAAAGTGGCTTTTTCTGTATCATATTTGGAATAAATGAAGAAGGAGCTTATATAACCACCGGTTCCAAATTTTATGGAAATCAGATAAAGGGGTCAATAAGAAATAAATTGAGAGTTTGATCTAACAGGTGTTTTATCGAAAAAATGTATTGCCACGAAATTTTGCTCGAAAGCTTTAATTTTGAGGATTGTAGTGTGATTACAATAGACAGACGGACAGATAACCAGAAGGACATATAGACGGACGGACGGGCAGACGGGTGGAAAGATAGTTATATATGTTGTAAAGTCAGTCAGACGAACGGAAGGGAGGACAGCCATTTATGTAGCTGAAAACTCAAATGGATTGGAACTGTCGCAATCTGATCGTAGTCGTAAATAAGGTAGTAGGTGTCAATCTGTACTTTTTGGATCAAACTTGGCTAGTTTGCGTGGGAATATCATTGAGCTTTAAACTTGAATGGGGCAGCTCTCATTGATATGTGAGATGTTTGTTCATGGGCAAATTTGCAACTGCAATTGTTTATGTCAACATTTAATAGAAGGAGGCCACTGTGGCGCACAGGTTACATACACGCTCGCCTGGCAAACCATTGGCTTCTGCTACTTGATTGTTTAGGTTTCGGCCACATTTCTAGACAGCTTTGGCTGAAATTTTGTTAGTGGTGGGCTAAAAAATTCTACTTGCAAAAAATTGTCAAAGAAAGTTTTGGTACAGCCTGGTTTTGGGAGTTTTTAAGTACTTGGCTTTTCCCCTATATATAAAAATCAATTTGTGTTTGTTTGTAGATTTGTTTGTTTGTTTGTATGTTTGTGTGTTCCTTATAGACTCAAAAACGGCCTAACCGATTTTCTTGAAATTTTCACAGATGGTGCATAATGATCCCGTGGTGAAATAGGGTACTACATTTTTTGATATCTGAAGGGGGGGCGGACCCTCCCCCTTACCCCTAATATTCAGAAACGCCAGATCTCGGATATGGGTGGTGCGATTTAAACGAAATTTTGTGTGCTCTCATATAGTACCCTAAAAATAAAAATTTGGTATCCAAATTTCGGATGGGGTACCTAGTGGGGCTACCCCACCCTAAAACCTACCCAACATATATTTAGACCAATCAAGACAATATGGGACTCAAGTGAAAGGTATTTGGGATAAGAAAACGTATCTGATATCCAATTGTCGGCCCAAGTGCTAGGGGGACCACCCCAAGCCCCAAAACTCCCCTAAATCGGACATATTTATCGACCATGGCAATATGGTACTCAAATGAAAGGTGTTTGCGAGTAGAATACGCATCTGATATCCAAATGTGGGACCACGTTTTTTGGGGGTCCACCCCTTCCCCAAAACACCCCCCAATCAGGACTTATTTACTGACCATGGGAATATGGGGCTTAAAGAATAGGTATTTGAATGCAGAATTAGAATCTGATATCCAAATATGAGACCAAGTATTTGGGGGCCAACTCTCCCCAAAAACCTCCCCCAAAGGGGACACATTTACGACCATAGCCACATGGGGCTCAAATGAAAGGTATTTGGGAGTAAAGCACAAATCTGATCAAACAAATCAATATTCGGGAAAAGTGTCTATGGGGCACCCCACACCCACAACAACACCACACCCCCAAAACACCCCTAAATCGGACATATACCGATCATGGCAATATAGGACTCAAATGAAAGGTATTTGCGAGAAGAATGCGAATATGATATTTAAATGTGGGATCACGTTGGGGTTGGACCCCTTTCCCAAAACACCCCCAAACAGGACTTATTTACTGACCATGGGAATATGGGTCTTAAATAAAAGGTATTTGAGTGTAGAATTAGAATCTGATATCCAAATATGGGACCAAGTGTTTGGGGGCAGCCCCTCCCCAAAAACCTGCCCCAAAGGGGACAAATTTACGACCATAGCCATATGGGGCTCAAATGAAAGGTCTTTGGGAGTAAAGCACGAATCTGATATCAATATTTGGGAAAAGTGTCTATGGGGCCACACCACCCCCACAACACCACCCAAATAGGAAGTAGTTGCTGACTTTTGCAATATGAAGCTCAAATAAGAGGGTTTTTAAAGTGGAACACGAAATATATTTTCAAGGCCAACTCACTGAGTGGCCCCCCATCCACCAAAACACCATCCAAAGCAGGTCATGTTTGCCGACTATGGAAATGTGGGGCTCAAATTAAAGGTATGTGGGAGTAGACCTCGTATCTGATATCAATATTAGAGGCCAACTGTCTAGCTGACGTCCTACCACCATAACAACCCCCAAATAGGACGTATTTGCTCACCAAGACAAATTGGGTCTTAAAAAAAGTGGATCTTTATATTCATAGTTTTTAAGGCCAATACCCCAAACCGGACATATTTGCTGACTTTTGCAATAAGGAGTTTAAATGAGATTACAAATAAATGATATATGAGAATAGAGCACGTTGCTGATATATTTTCCGGCTTTGTGTTTGGGGAACCACTCCAATCCCCAAAACACCCCTAAATCGGGCATATTTACCGACCATGTCAATGTGGAGCTTAAATGAAAGGTTTTGGGGGATAGAGCAAGAATTGATACCCATTTTCGGGACCAATATGGTGGCCCCAAAATACCCCACAAACAGCAATTTTTTAGTGACCATCGCAATATGAGGCTCAAATAAAGGCGTTTGGGAGTAGAATACGAATTTTATATCCAAATGTAGGACCATGTATTAAGGGCATCACCCCTTTCCCAAAACACCCCCAAAGGGACAAAATTTTTCGACCATGCCAATATATGGCTCAAATGAAAGGTATTTGAGATAAGAAAACGAATTTGATAACCTATTTTGGGGCCATGTGTTTGGGGGACGCCTCATCCTGTAAACTCCTCTTAAGCCAATGGTAATATGGGGTTTAAGTAAATGGTATTTGAGAGAAGAGCACGATGCTGATATTTTTTCAGGGCCAAGTATCTGGGGGACCACCTCTCCCCCGAAAACACCACTAAATCAGACATCATGAGAATATCGGGCTGAAATGAAGTATTTCAAGAATGAAGTACACCTTACATGCAAACTTAAATTCGTAGACCAATAAAGATCATATGGGATTCAGATAAAGGCACTTATATTGTTAAACTGTTGGTCAAGTTAGCATGGTATTTTACTAAAAGATATTTAATTGTTGAAAATAAATATTCCAATAAAACTTTTGTTCCATATAAAGTAAAAGAAGGCGCAGCGGAGCGGGCCAGGGTCAGCTAGTAAGCTTATAAAGTGTTAGTTGGTGCTATGGGTTGCAGGGTAGCCAAGCAACTGTGGCCGAGCTTTTCACTAAGGAGGACGGCACTTGTTTTAGGGCCGAGGAAGCATAACTGGTCATTGCAATATCAAGCATAGAGGCGGACTTGTACGAGGTTCGTAGGGCGGAGGAGGTCTTAATACCTAAAGCCATACTATGCTTTTTTATACACACAATAGGATAGGGTTTAACATTTAGTTATTCCTAAGACCCCATAAAGTACCTAGCCATGTCCGTCGATCTTACTAAGATGTAGGTCGTTGGGAATTGGGGACCCATATTAACCGATTTCCGATTTGACCTCTTGAGCCCCTGGAAGCCCAATTTTTGTCCCATTTGGCTGAAATTTTGCATGTAGTGTTCGGTTATGACTTCCAACAACTGTGCCAAGTGCGGTCCAAATCGGTCTTTAACTTGATAAAGCTCCGTAAAAACCGTTCTCCCGATTGGACTCCTTGAGCCCTTACAATCCACAATTTTTGTCTAATATGGCTGAAATTTTGCATGTGGAGTTGTGTTATGACTTTTAACAACTGTGCCAAGTGCGGTCCAAATCGGTTTATAACCTGATATAGCTCTCATATAAACCGATCTCCCGATTTGACTTCTTGAGTCCTTGATTGTGGTAAAAATCTAATACGATCTAGCCATGTCCATCTGTCTGTTGAAATCACGCTACATTCTTTAAAAAAAAAGAGATATTGAGACGAAGCTTTGCACAGATTCTTCTTTTGCCTATAGACAGGTTAAGTTCGAAGATGAGCTATATCGGAATATATCTTGATATAGCTACCATTTAGAACGATCGACCGATTAGGGCCTTAGGGTCTTAGGGCCGATTTCGCTGAAATTTAGGACAGTGACAGTTTGGGTGTTAGGCCTCACGACATCCGAGTTCAATACCGCCTAAATCGGTCTATATTTGACTATAACTGTCATATGTACCGATCTCCCGATTTAAGGTCTAAGGCACATAAAAGCCGCATTTATTATCCGATTTCGTTGACATTTAGCACAATGAGTTGTGTAAGGCTCTACGATGGATGCATTATATGGTTCAGATCGCATGCACTTTATGGTTCAGACCAGATGCACAATATGGTTCAGATCGGCCTATATTTGGATATATTGGGTTGCCCAAAAAGTAATTGCGGATTTTTCATATAGTCGGCGTTGACAAATTTTTTCACAGCTTGTGACTCTGTAATTGCATTCTTTCTTCTGTCAGTTATCAGCTGTTACTTTTAGCTTGCTTTAGAAAAAAGTGTAAAAAAAGTATATTTGATTAAAGTTCATTCTAAGTTTCATTAAAAATGCATTTACTTTCTTTTAAAAAATCAGCAATTACTTTTTGGGCAACCCAATATCTAAATAGTCCATTTGCCTCATGACCATCACATTCGAATAATACTTATTTCTCGGCGACCGATTATATTAACCTACCGATTAACGCGTGTGCGCTAGGCCTATGAACACGTTTGCGTTCTTCTAGCCAGATTGTATACGCAAGCTAACATACACGCTCGTCTGGCAAACCATTGGCTTCTGCTGCTTTCTGATGCTTTAGACAGATTACTGTGTTTTAAGGTTTCAGCCACATTTCCCGACAGCTATGGCTGAAATTTTTATAGTCGGTTCATGTAACTAAAAAAATCCGGCTTGTAAAAAATTGTCAATGTCAGTTTACATGTTGGTACAGCCTTCATAAAAAGATACCCCTGGTTTTGGGTGTTTTTATACGCCCCACCGAAGGATGGGGGTATATTCATTTTGTCATTTCGTTTGCAACACATCGAAATATCCATTTCTGACCCTATAAAGCATACATATATTCTTTATCGTCGTAAAACTCTAAGACGATCTAGCCATGCCTTCTGTCTGTCTGTCTGTTGAAATCACGCTACAGTCTTTAAAAATAGAGATATTGAGCTGAAACTTTGCACAAATTCTTTTTTTTTGTCCATAAACAGGTTAAGTTCGAAGATGGGCTAGATTGGACTATATCTTGATATAGCGCCCATATAGACCGATCCGACGATTTAGGGTCTTATGCCCAGGATAGGCCCTTCGACATCCTTCTTCAATCCCGATTCGGATATAGCTGCCATATAGACCGATCTCTCGATTTAAAGTCTTGGCCCCATAAAAGACACATTTATAATTCGATTTCGCTAAAATTTGAAACAGTGACTTATGTTAGGCTTTTCGACATCCGTGTCGTATATGGTTCAGATCGGTCTATATTTGGATAAAGCTATCAAAAAGACCAATATTTTACAAAATTGAACAATGACTTGTACTTATTAGACCACTAAATATTCGTGCCGAATTTGGTCCAAATCGGACCATATTTTTATATAGCTGCTATGGGGGGCATAGATTTTGCATATACACCCTGGGTGGTGGGTATCCATAGTTCGGTCCGGCCGAACTTAACGCCTTATTACTTGTTAAGTGCTTGACTTTTCCCCTATCAATGATAGAGTAAGCTTATAAAACGTTGGTTGATGCTATGGGTTGCAGGGTAGCCAAGCAACTGTGGCCGAGCTTTTCACCAAGGAGGACATCACTTGTTTTAGGGCCGAGGAAGCATGACTTTGGGCTACAAATAGGGGCCCAGACTGGTCATTGCAATATTAGGCATATCACTACGCTGTGGATACAGGGAGAGACAGACTTGTACGAGGTTCGTAGGACGGAGGAGGTCTTAACGGCTTAAGCTATGCTATTGTAAATATACTATTGGGTTGCCCAAAAAAGAGTATATTTGATTAAAGTTCATTCTAAGTTTTATTAAAAATGCATTTACTTTCTTTTAAACAATCCGCAATTACTTTTTGGGCAACCCAATATAAATGTAAGTGAACGTGTCAGCTGCCTTTTTTATACCCACCATAGGATGGGGATTAACATTTAGTTATTCCGGTTGTAACACCTCGAAATATTCGTCTATGACCCCATAAAGTATGTACAATATATTCTTGATCGTCTTGACGTTCTGAGTCGACCTAGCCATGTTCGTCTGTCGAAATCACGATAGCGGTCGATAGGGCCGATGTAGGTCGTTGGGGATTGCAAATTGGCCATATCGGTTTAGATATTGCTTTCATATTAACCGATTTCCGATTTGACTTCTTGAGCCCCTGGAAGCCCATTTTTGTCCGATTTGTCTGAAATTTTGCATGTAGTGTTCTGTTACGATTTCCAACAACTGTGCCAAGTGCGGTCGAAATCGGTTTTTAAGTTGATAAAGCTCCCTAAAAACCGTTCTCCTGATTTGACTTCTTTAGCTCTTACAATCCGTAATTTTTGTCTAATATGGCTGAAATTTTGCATGTGGTGTTCTGTTATGACTTTAAACAACTGTGCCAAATACGGTCCAAATCGGTTTATAACCTGATATAGCTCCCATATAAACCGATCTCCCGATTTGACTTCTTGAGTCCTTGATTGTGGTAAAAATTAAAAAAAAGATATATTGAGACAAAACTTTGCACAGATTCTTCTTTTGTCTATAGACAGGTTAAGTTCGAAGATGAGCTATATCGGAATATATCTTGATATAGCTACCAATTAGAACGATCGACAGATTAGGGCCTTAGGGTCTTAGGACCGATTTCGCTGAAATTTGGGACAGTGACTTGGGTGTTAGGCCTCACATCCGAGTTCAATTGCCTCAATCGGTCTATATTTGAGTATAACTGTCATATGTACCGATGTTCCGATTTAAGGTCTAAGGCACATAAAAGCCCCATTTATTATACGATTTCGTTGAAATTTAGCACAATGATCGACCGATTAAGGGTCTTTGGGGCCTATTTCGCTGAAATTTGGGATAGTGCATAAAATTTGGCACAAAATGTTTTATTATTGATCTTAAGATATCTGCAAGATTTCATCAAAATCGGTTCAGATTAAGATATAGCTCCCATATATATGTATCGACCGATTTTTATTTAAATGGCCGTTGTAGCTACAATTTTCAACCGATCTGCACAAAATTTGGCACGAACAGTTTTGTTACTGATCTTAACATCTGCAAGATTTAATCAGAATCGGTTCGGATTTGGTTATAGCTCCCATATATATGTATCGCCTGATTTGAATTTATATGGCCGTAGTAACAACAATTTTCAAACGATCAGTTTGAAAGTCGGTTCAGATTTAGATATAGCTCTCATATACATATTTTTTTATGTATTGCCCGAATTAATAATTCGGGCTCCGCCCGAATTTTGCATTTCCTTACTGGTTTTGTTTTTAGGTTACTTTTAGAGAGCACACAAAATTTCGCTTAAATCGCACCAGCCATCTTCGAGATCTCGCGTTGCTGAAAATAAGGGTAAGGGGGAGCGTCTGTTATGACTTCCAACAACTGCGCCGTAAGTACTTTCCTAATCGGTCTATAACCTGATATAGCTCCCATATAAACCTATCGCCCGATTTGACTTCTTGAGCCCTTACAAGCCACAATTTGTATCCGATTTGGCTGAAATGTGGTGTTCCATTACAACTTTTAATAACTTTGTGAAGTACGGTCCAAATCGGTCTATAACCTAATATAGCTCCCATATAAACCCATCATCCGATTTGACTTCTTAAGCCTTACTCGCCTCAATTTTTGTCCGATTTGGCTGAAATTTTGCATGTGGTGTTCCGTTACGACTTTCAATAACTTTTTCAAGTACGGTCCCAATCGGTCTATAACCTAATATAGCTCCCATATAAACCGATCTCCCTATTTGACTTCTTGAGCCGCTGGAAGCCGCAATTTTTATCTGATTTGCGGTGTTCTGTAACGACTTCCAACAACTGTGCCAAATCAGGTCCAAATCACTCTATAATCTAAAATATCTCCCATGTAAACCGGTCTCTCGATCTCCTTGTCCGGTTCCTAGAAGCTTTAATTTTTGCTGGTTTGACAGAAGTTTGATATGTAGAATGAGATTATGCTCATCAACTTAATTTGGTTGGTATAAATTTTTAACAGAATCCATGGTGGTGGGTTCTCAAGATTCGGCCTGACCGAACTTAGCACACTTTTACTTGTTATACCCACCACCGAAGGATGGGGGTATATTCATTTTGTCATTCCGTTTGCAACACATCGAAATATCCATTTCCGACCCTATAAATTATATATATTCTTGATCAGCGTAAACATCTAAGACGATCTAGACATGTCCGTCCGTCTGTCTGTTGAAATCACGCTACAGTCTTCAAAAATAGAGATATTAAGCGGAAACTTCGCACAGATTCTTTTTTTTGTCCATAAGCAGGTTAAGTTTGGAGATGGGCTATATTGGACTATATCTTGATATAGCCCCCATATAGACCGATCCGCCGATTTAGGGTCTTTGGCCCATAAAAGCCACATTTATTATCCGAATTGGCTGAAAATTGGGACAGTGAGTTGTGTTAGGCATCCTTCGTCAATTTGGCTAAGATCGGTTCTTATTTTGATATAGCTGCCATATAGACCGATCCTCCGCTTTGGCCTTTAGGCCCATAAAAGGCGCATTTATTATCCGATTTTGCTGAAATTTGGGACAGTGAGTTATATTTGACCCTTCGACATCCTTCGTCAATTTGGCCAAGATCGGTTCAGATTTTGATATAGCTGCCATATAGACCGATCCTCATCTTGGCCTTTAAGCCCATAAAAGCAACATTTATTATGCGATTTTGCTGAAATTTGGGACAGTGAGTTATGTTAGGTTCCTCGACATCCTTCGTCCAGATCGTTCCAGATTTGGATATAGCTGCCATATAGAACCATTCTCCGATTTGTGGTCTTAGGCCCATAAAAGCCACATTTATTATCCGATTTTGCTGAAATTTGGATCAGTGAGTTATATTTGTCCCTTCGACATCCTTCTTCAATTTGGCTCAGATCGGTCCAGATTTGGATATAGCTGTCATATAGACCGATCCTCCGATTTAGGGTCTTAGGCCCATAAAAGGCGCACTTATTGTCCGATGTTGTCGAAATTTGGGACATTGAGTTAGGTTAAACCCCTTGACATAGTTCTGCATTATGGAACAGATCGGTCCAGATTTGGATATAGCTGCCATATAGACCGATCTCTCGGTTTTGGGGCCAGAAAAAGCGCATTTTTTGTCTGATGTCGCCGCAATTTGGGACAGTGAGTTGTGTTCTTCAATTTCACTCAGATCGATCAAGATTTGGATATAGCTGCCATATAGACCGATCTCGGGATAATATTTTGGGCCCATAAAAGCCACATTTATTGTCCGATGATGCCGAAATTCGGGACGGAGAGTTAAGTTAACCGCCTCCACATATTTCTGCAATTTGGTCTAGATCGATCAAGATTTGGATATAGCTGCCATATAGATCGATTTCTCGATTTAAAGTCTTGGATTTTACACATTGACTTATGTTAGGCTTTTCGACATCCATGTTGTATATGGTTCAGATCGGTTTATTTTTAGATATAGCTACTAAAAAGAGCAATATTTTGTTATACATAATTGAACAATGATTTGTATTTGGTCCAAATCGGATCATATTGGGTTGCCCAAAAAGTAATTGCGGATTTTTCATATAGTCGGCGTTGACAAATTTTTCACAACTTGTGACTCTGTAATTGCATTCTTTCTTCTGTCAGTTATCAGCTGTTACTTTTAGCTTGATTTAGAAAAAAGTGTAAAAAAGTATATTTGATTAAAGTTCATTCTGAGTTTTATTAAAAATGCATTTACTTTCTTTTAAAAAATCCGCAATTACTTTTGGGCAACCAATATTTCGATATAAATGCTATGGGTCACAAGGTATGCAGTTTTCACTGGATTTTGATGAAAGGTGGTTTACACATGTACCCAAGGTGGTGGGTATCCAAAGTTCGGCCCGGCCGAACTTAACGCCTTTTTACTTGTTTTGTAATAATTCACACAACTTTGTATTTTTTTATTTTTCTCCTTTTTTTCTTCTTCTCTTTCTAGACAGGACACCCTTTGTGATGTTGAATGTCCCAAAATGCCTATTTTCTTACTACATATATATATGCATATAGTATATATAAAAATTTTTAATATAATTATTTTCATTTTAGATTTATCGTTTTTAAGCTTTATCATGACCATTTAAAATGTATCGCGTGTAGTTTTTATGCACAATGTTTTATCATTTGATTTATAATGTGTTTTAATTTGTCCTTTCGCCAAGACCATACCTACCCTTCATATACAACATTAAATATTTCAAAATGATTTAAGTGATTTTCGCAAATTGTTGTGGTATTTATCCCCTACCCATTTCACCTACTTTTCATCTCTTGTGAGCAGTAACGCCACCCAAGCAACAACCTTCCTAGGCGTTTCATTGCAATCATTCGTAAAATTAATGACTTGTGGGGGCTTGTCATGTAATTGCACAATAATATATGCATTTGTTTTAATGTTCATTTATTTTAAACATGCATAAATTCTATGCGGCAGTTGTATTGTTTCTATTTTCAGTTTTAATATGATCCCATGCATCCCAAATCCTAAAATTGTCTTTGCCGTCACACCCCGCCCCTTTGTGTCTATCCACATAGTTTTGTAAGATTTAAATGCTTTAGTAATTAAATTCTATGCTAAGTGTAACACAATTACATATTTGGTATTCATTTTTTTTACAAAATTCAAACAGGGCCATGTGGCCCTTAAAAACAAATGCAAACGAATTGTAATAGTTTTTAAAAGCAAAAAAAAAAAAAAATAATTAACATATGTTGAATATGAATATTGTATTGTACGATGATGGTATTGATGGTGACGATGTACGTGTTTCAATATTGTGTGAATATACAAGATTAATAAATAAATATAAAAAAAAATATAATTTATAATTTTGTGGTATGGGTCGCAAACACACACACACACACGCAACACACATTTGTATGGTACCCATATTTGGTAAATAAAAAAGAAATATATAAAATCACAAAACAAAATATGTATCGAATATTATTTGCAAAATGAGTAAATATTAGCGTTTATTACCTTGTGTGGAATGATTTTCAAAGCAAAAAAATATTAAATGATTATTACGAATTTATGCAAACAACAAATACATCTTTTTTTTTTGGAAAAAAATGTGTGTTTTATTTTAATTTTTAGATGATGTGATGGGTATAGGGTATTTGTATTGGGTTGCCCAAAAAGTAATTGCGGATTTTCTAAAAGAAATTAAATGCATTTTTAATAAAACTTAGAATGAACTTTAATCAAATATATTTTTTATACCCTCCACCATAAGATGGGGGGTATACTAATTTCGTCATTCTGATTGTAACTACTCGAAATATTCGTCTGAGACCCCATAAAGTATATATATTCTTGATCGTCGTGAAATTTTATGTCGATCTAGCCATGTCCGTCTGTCTGTCGAAAGCACGCTAACTTCCGAAGGAGTAAAGCTAGCCGCATGAAATTTTGCCCAAATACTTCTTATTAGTGTAGGTCGGTTGGTATTGTAAATGGGCCATATCGGTCCATGTTTTGATATAGCTGCCATATAAACCGATCTTGGGTCTTGATTTCTTGAGCCTCTAGAGTGCGCAATTCTTATCCGATTGGGATGAAATTTTGCACGACGTGTTTTGTTATGATATCCAAGAACTGTGCCAAGTATTATTCAAATCGGTTTATAACCTGATATAGCTGCCATATAAACCGATCTTGGGTCTTGACTTCTTGAGCCTCTAGAGTGCGCAATTCTTATCCGATTGGAATGAAATTTTGCACGAAGAGTTTTGTTATTATATCCAACAACTGTGCCAAGTATGGTTCAATTCGGTTCATAACCTGATATAGCTAAAATATAAACCGATCTTGGGTCTTGACTTCTTGAGCCTCTAGAGGGCGCAATTCCTATCCGATTTGAATGAATTTTGGCACGTAGTATTTTGTTATGATATCCAACAACTGTACCAAGTATGGTTCAAATCGGTCCATAACCTTAAATAGCTGTCATATAAACCGATCTTGGGTCTTAACTTCTTCAGCTTCTAGAATGCTCAATTTCTATCCGATTTGGCTGAAATTTCGCAAGATGTTTTTTATTGTTACTTTCAACAACTATGTCAAATAAAGTACAAGTCGGTTCATAACCTGATATAGCTGCCATATAAACCGATCTGGGATCTTGACTTCTTGAGCCTCTAGAGGTCGCAATTATTATCCGATATGCCTGAAATTTTGTACGACGGATTCTCTCATGACCATTAACATACGTGTTTATTATGGTCTGAATTGGTCTATAGGCCGATACAGCTCCCATATAAATCGATCTCTCTATTTTACTTCTTGAGCCCACAAAGGGCGCAATTCTTATTCGAATTGGCTGACATTTTACACAGGTCTCCAACATATAATTTAATTGTGGTCCAAACCGGACCATATCTTGATATCGCTCTAATAGCAGAGCAAATCTTTTCTTATATCCTTTTTTTGCCTAAGAAGAGATGCCGGGAAAAGAACTCGACAAATGCGATCCATGGTAGAGGGTATATACGATTCGGCCCGGCCGAACTTAGCACGCTTTTACTTGTTTTACACTTTTTTTCTAAAGCAAGCTAAAATTAACAGCTGATAACTGACAGAAGAAAGAATGCAATTACAGAGTCACAAGCTGTGAAAAAATTTGTCAACGCCGACTACATGAAAAATCCGCAATTACTTTTTGGGCAACCCAATAGTGTTTATGCTCCTAATGATTATTAGGCTGTTAAAAAATTTACCTTTTACGGTATATGTGTGTGGCAGCTATATCCAAATATAGATCGATCTGAGCCATATAGGGCACGGATATTGCAGAGCTTAATATGGCTCACTGTGCAAATTTCAGCGAAATCGGACAATAAATGCGTCCTTTATTGAACCAAGACCTTAAATCGGGAGATTGGCCTACGAGGGTTGCCTTTTATATTTCGGGATTGGACAACCCTTGTGTAGCAATCTGCCAACTGACAGCTCTATCGTAAAGCTTGAAATTTTTGAGCTTACACGTACTCAGAAGGTTTTGACATACGACTGCTATTTGCATTGTTTACAGTAACTTCAAAGGTTTATCTCGCCCAAAAAATGGAATGAAATCGTAAACATTTTCGTACGATTATTTTTTACAACTTTCGACGTGGATTAACTCAACAACAGTGCATCGATGAACTTAATTCAATTTTTGGGCATGAAGATCCGTCAAGGACCAGTGTTTATCGATGCTAAGGTGTATTCAACCGAGGTTGTAGTTCTCTTCAAGATGAATTTCCGAAAACCATTGATGTTGTGCGCCAACTGATATTGTAAGATATCGTGAGATTGAGACAACCTTAGTCATTGGTGGCACCAGCATACATTCAATATTGCATGAACATTTGTCAAAAAAAATTTGTTCGCATTGGATCCCACACAAATTGTCAATCGCTTAAAAAAGGCTTGTGTCGATAGGTCGAAAAAAATGCTCCAAAAATGCGAAACATCTGCATTTTTATACCCACCACCTAAGGATGAGGTATATTCATTTTGTCATGCCTTTGAATTGAAATATCCATTTCCGACCCTATAAAGTATATATTGGGTTGCCCAAAAAGTAATTGCGGATTTTTTATATAGTCGGCTTTGACAAATTTTTTCACAGCTTGTGACTCTGTAATTGCATTCCTTCTTCTGTCAGTTATCAGCTGTTAGCTTGCTTTAGAAAAAGAGTGTAAAAAAAAGAATATATGATTTGAGTACATTCTAAGTTTTATTAAAAATGCATTTACTTCCTTTTAAAAAATACGCAATTACTTTTTGGGCAACTCAATTTATTCTTGATCAGCGCAAAAAACTTAGACGATCTAGCCATGTCCGTCCGTTGAAATCACGCTACAGTCTTAAAAAATAGACATATTGAGCTGAAACTTTGCACAGTTTCTTTTTTGGTCCATAAGCAGGTTAAGTTCGAAGATGGGGTATATCGGACAATATCTTGATATAGCCCCCATATAGACCGATCCACCGATTTAGGGTCTTAGGCCCATAAAAGCCATATTTATTATCCGATTTTGCTGAAATTTGGGACAGTGAGTTGTGTTAGGCCCATTTGAAATCTTTCATCAATTTGGGCCAGATCGGTCCCGATTTGGATATAGCCGCCATATAGATCGATCCGCCGATTTAGGGTCCGCCGATTTAGGGACTTAGGCCCATAAAAGCATTATTTATTATCCGATTTTGCTGAAATTTGGGACAATAAGTTAAGTTAAGCCCCTCGACATACTGCCATATACACCGATCTCTCGATTTAAGGTTTTGGGGCCTATAAAAGGCGCATTTATAGTCCGATATCGCCGAATTTTGGGACAGTGAGTTATTTTAAGCCTCTCGACATATTCCTGCAATTTGGCCTAGATCGATCAAGATTTGCATATAGCTACCATAATACAGACCGATCTCTCGATTTAAGGTTTTTGGCCTATAAAAGGTGCATTTATTGTCCAATGTCGCCGAAATTTGGGACAGTGAATTAAGTTAAGACTCTCGACATATTTCTGCAATTTGGCCTAGATCGATCAAGATTTGCATATAGCCGATCTCTTGTTTTAATCTTTTGGGCCCAAAAAAGGCGCATTTATTGTCCGATGTCGCCGAAATTTGCGACACCGAGTTGTGTTAGCCCCTTCGACATTCTTCTTCAATTTGGCTCAGATCGTTTCAAATTTGGATATAGCTGCCACATAGACCGATCTCTCGATTTAAGGTTTTGGGGCCATAAGAGGCGCATTTATTGTCCGATTTCGCCGAAATTTGGGACAGTGAGTTGTGTTAGGCCTCTCGACATTTTTCTGCAACTTTACCCAAATCGGTCCAGATTTGGATATAGCCGCCATATAGACCGATATATCGATTTTAAGTCTTGACCCCATAAAGGGCGCATTTCATTCATTGCGGTACGGCTGCGCCGAACTTTGAATACCCACCACCAAGGATATAATAACCATCCTACTTTATTATAACTACGCTACTATAACCATAGTTATATCTAAATAGGGGCTGGTCTCCATCATTTTTATTCAGGTCCCGAGAACTCATATACAAGTAACAATTTCATCGAAATTTGGCAAGAAATCTGTTTTTTGTGGGATTAAGACGCTTAATTAGAAGATCGGTCTATATGACAGCTATATCTATATAGTTTGATTTGATTCATACTTGGGTCGGATGTCGGGAGGCTTAAAACAACTCACTATTTTAAAGCTTTTATGGGCTTCAGACTCTTAATCGGTATAACGGTCTATATGACAGCTATATCTAAATATAGTTCAATCTGAACCATACTCAGGTCGGATGTCGGGAGGCGAAAAATAACTCACTGTTTTAAATTTCAGCGAAATCGGGTAATAAATGCAGCGTTTATGGGCTCAGACCCTTAATCGGCATATCGGGCTATATATCAGCTATATCTAAATATAGTCAAATCTGAACCATATTTGGGTCGAGTGTCGGAAGGCTTAAAATAACTCACTGTTTAAAATTTCAACGAAATCGTGTAATAAATAAAGCTTTTATGGGCTTCAGACCCTTTTCGGCAGATCGGTCTATATGGCAGTTATATCCAAATTATAGTCCGATCTGAACCATATTTAGATCAGATGTCGGGAGGCTGAAAACAACGAACTGTTTCAAATTTCAGCGAATTGAGGCAATAAATAAATCTTTTATGGGCTTCAGACCCTTTATCGACAGATCGGTCTATATAGCAAATATTTCCAAATCTGGATCGATCTTGGCCAAATCAAACAAGGATTTTGAGGGGCATGACATAATTTAATGTCCGAAATTTAAGCGAAATCGGACAATAAGTGCGCCTTTTATGGGCCCAAGACCTTTAATCGAGAGATTGGTCTATATAGCAGCTATATCCAAATATGGACCGATCTGAGCCGGATTGAATAAGGATGTCGAGAGGCTTAACACGATTCACTGTCCCAATTTTCAATGAAATCGGATAATAAATGTGGATTTAAAGGGCTTAAGACCTGAAATCGGCAGATCAGTCTTTACGTAGGTGGGCATTACCTTTATGATATATGATTTTTATCATCTTTTGCGCTGATTTAAGTTTATCTTTTCTTTTCACATTCCTTGGATGTCCTTTAATAGTTGAAGGATATACAAATTCCCAACTTCCTTGTTTTTTCTATTATCCTTCTTATATCATAACGAATCCTTTTAGAATGCTTATGAAAATAACCAAGTAACCTTTCACTCATACACACACACTCTAACATCATTCTCATATACACACTCATACAACATCATTCTCATTATTAGGTTAAACTGGGACAATGACTTCCTTTGTCCTCCTTATTCACACAGTACTCACTTGTTGTCATCCAATACGGAATTGAGAGCCTCAATCCATTCCGGATCAATGCTGCCATCGCATACAATCCAAGAGCGTATGTGTTGGGGTTCAGCGTTCACAACGACAGCGGTGTGTGTCAAAACGCCATCGAGCCATTGACGGGTGTCAGGATCAAGGCGCCCCAGCAGCTGTATGCGACTCATCGACTTGGGGCTGATGGTGTGAATGCGTATTTGCTGTTGTGGCTGCGGGTGTTGATGGTGCTCCGATGATGACTTTGATGTTTGTGCAATCAAAGCCTGACGTAATACACTAATAATAGTGGATTTGCCGCAGCCCGGTGGGCCCATCACCACAACACCCATGCGTTTCTGTAGCTGTTCATGGAGTTGGAGACATTTAATCATTTGCATTTCATTAAAACACAAACCCAGCGATCCAAAGGCCTCTCTAATGGTATGCAGCAGAGGTGATTTGTGGGTGGTGGCATTGGCAATCTCCGGGAATACGTTGTGCAGCAACATATCGAAGCGTGTGACATCGTGTAGGGCCAACTTGGACATGGTGGAGCTGCGTAAACATTGCACCACCACGGACATTTCCATTTTATTAAAATCTCCATCAGCACCTTCTTCACTAACGCCGTGGGGGTGGTGGTGGTCTATGTTGGCTATGTCATCATCAAGTTCCTGTTTTGATGTAGAGTTGGATGCCAGACTCCTCAAACCCTCACCACAGGCTAACAAAATTGTTTTCAATTCTCTCAAGCCCCAATCATAGTGGCGTTGTTGCGTCAATATCTTTGCACACATATCGAAAAGTTCCACAACTCGCTCGGCAATTTCAGTTGGCTGCTTAAATCCCTCCACAAACAGCATGACACGTGCAATTTCACCCGGTTCCGGCTGTTGCATGACAATTGGCCGAAACAGTGCCTGTATATTGCCGGGTAATTTCTGACGTCCTCCATACTCAGTGCCAGCCGGATTAAGTGTTACAAATATACCACAATGATGATTGAGTTTAATCTGTGCAGCAGCAAGCAGAGAAGAACAGAGAGGAAGAGTCAGTGGACAAAAAAAAAAAAAAACAATCAAAGCAACAGCATTAACACATAGGCAAATGATTGGCATGTTGGTAAGACCAGAGGGATCTAGATATGAGACATTTCATAGAAAGTTTGATGAATGTTGATTTCATAGAAATTTTTTTTGAAATTTTATGATTTTAAAGAAAAACTTATTACAATTTTGATTTTCTCAGAAAATTTCGTTAAAATTTGTCTTTCCTGGAATATATCGTCAACATTTGATATTTCCAGAAAATTTTGTTAAAATTTGGTAATTGGAAAATTTTTCTATAAATTTAAAATTTGGAAAATTTTCTCAAAATTTGGCATTTTTGTCAAGATTTCAGTTTCATATAAATTTTCATTAAGATATGAATTTCAGAAAAGTAACAAGGCTTTAAGTAACACCTTTTTCACCTTTCCGGCGAAAAATGCATACCTTAGACCCCATATCTGAATCATATATGACACGGATGTCGAAAAGCCTTACACAGTTCACTGTTCCAAATTTCGGCGACATCGGACAATAAATGCGCCTTTTATGGGCCCAAAACCTTAAATCGAGAGATCGGTCTATATGACAGCTATATGGCAATCTTTATCAAACTAGGCCGAATTGCAGAAATATGTCGAGGGCCTTAACTTAACTCACTGTTCCAAATTTCGGCGACATCGGACAATAAATGCGCCTTTTAGGGGCCCATAACCTTAAATCGAGAGATTGGTCTATATGACAGCTATATCCAAATCTGGACCGATCTGTGCCATATTGCAGAAGTATGTCGAGGGGCTTAATGTAACTCACTGTCCCAAAGTTCGGCGATATCGGACAATAAAGACGCCTTTTACCTTTTTCACCTTTCCGGCGAAAAATGCATACCTTAGACTCCATATCTAAATCATATATGACACGGATGTCGAAAAGCCTTACACAGTTCACTGTTCCAAATTTCGGCGACATCGGACAATAAATGCGCCTTTTATGGGCCCAAAACCTTAAATCGAGAGATCGCTCTATATCGCAGCTATATCCAAATCTAGACCGATCTATGCCAAATTGAAGAGGGATATAGAGTAGCCACTCGCAACTCACTGTCCCAATTTTCAGCAAAATCGGAAAATAAATGTGGCTTTTATGGGCCTAAGACCCTAAATCGGCGGATCGGTTTATATGGCTGCTATATCCAAATCTGGACCGATCTGGGCCAAATTGAAGAAGGATCTGAGCCAAATTGAAGAAGGATGTCTTTGGAGACAAGTTTTACATGACATAGTACCTCATTAGGAGGGGAAAACCACCGCTGAAAATGTTTTCTGATGGTCTTGCCAGGATTCGAACCCACGCATTCAGCGTCATAGGCGGAAATGCTAACCTATGCGCTGCGGTGGCCTCCGAGCAGATGGAGGCAACGTCTTATCCCCGATATACGTGAGTGGAGAGTTAGTAAACACGGCGACGTCACCTATTTCGTTAACCAGCGTTATGACAGCTCGCTCTTAGGTTTATAGCATCACATCGAACAGTGGCGGAGTCTGCAGCCCTCATAATAGCCGGACTGGTTTCCATAGACCTAAAGGGCATGAAGCGGGCCATGCCCTACACCGCGAGGAGCAACCCTCAAGGGCGAGAGAGTGAATGTAAGATTCAAACGGACCATACACGAGCCATACGAGGGAAAACTACGAATGAGAACGCTAGCAGGTGGTTGCAACGTCTAATATCCGGTGTGCGAATGTGGAGAGATAGGAAACACAGCGACGTTAACTTTTATGTTACACAGATGTTAACAAGCGAAGGTTATTTAGATGGACAAATTATCTAAAGGGTGACTTTTTAAGAGTTATAGCAAAGTTTTTCAAAAAAGAAATCCACATAAAATTCAGAAAAATGCATGAAATCTTTATTTGACTCGATAGTGCGGTCCATATAATTCGAATGTTTGAAAATTATTCACGCAAAAGTTGACCGTGGCTGCGCCTCAAATGGTCCATCCGCTTAGTCTAATTTGGGCATACTCTTTCCAATATTTCGACCGGTTAATCATGAATAAATGCTGTAATGTTATCTTCCAATGCATCAATTGAAGCGGGCTTGTCTGTATAGACATGAGCTTTAACATAGCCCAACAAAAAATAGTCTAAAAGCATTAAATCGCACGGTCTAAGCGCCCAATTGACCGGTTCCGAACATACAATAACATGTTCACCGAATTTGCCTATCAATAAGTCCATATTTACGCGTGCTTTGTGTCATGTGGCACCGTCCAGTTGAAGCCACATGTCATGCAAGACAAGCTCTTGCATTTTGGGCAAAAAAAGTTTGATATCATCTCATGATAGCGCTCACCATTCACAGTTACAATTACAATTCGCATTATCTACGTTACAATTCGCATTATCTACGTTACAATTCGCATTATCTCTGAAGAAGTACGGTCCAGTGATGCCACCAGCCCATAAACCGCACCAAACATTTTCAGGATGGATTTGTAGCTCTTGGAATGCTTTTGGCTGATCTTCACTCCAAATCGACAATTCTGCTTATTAACGTACGCATTGAGCCAAAAATGAGCTTCGTCGCTCAATGGGAAAAGCGCGCGATGAACTTTCTTAACACAGCACTCAGATGATGTTTGACTATGAAACAAAACACGAAACGTGCGTGAGCTGTTTAAACCAGTGTTGTCAAAAAGATAACAGCTAAAAAATCACCCTTTACTTGCTTGTGCATTTATGAGGTGCAAGAAGTTTCAGACGATGTAGAGCATACCTTCTTCCACTGCTAGCGTTGTGTCGAAAGATGCAAGGAAGTGGAAACAGCGTTTGGTGACGTTTTGCCGGAAACAATAGTCCAGAGGATGATGGAGAACGAGAGAAACTGGGAGACGGGAGACGATGAAATACGCCGAACAAGTACTGAATTAGAGGCAGTGGCGTAGCTTGTGGAAGCGGAGGGTTGGACGCAAATACAATGAAGATGAAATGTATAGAGATGAGTTACTACCGGGTAAATACACAACGCTTGGGTATTTATAATTTTGCAGATATTTTGGGTATAAAAAGATTTTACAAACAATTTTTGATGATTTCGTATTTTTATACCCTCCACCATAAGATGGGGGGTATACTAATTTCGCCATTCTGTTTGTAACTACTCGAAATATTCGTCTGAGACCCCATAAAGAATATATATTCTTGATCGTCGCGAAATTTTATGTCGATCTAGCCATGTCCGTCCGTCCGTCCGTCTGTCTGTCGAAAGCACGCTAACTTCCGAAGGAGTAGAGCTAGCCGCTTGAAATTTTGCACAAATACTTCCTATTAGTGTAGGTCGGTTGGTATTGTAAATGGGCCATATCGGTCCATGGTTTGATATAGCTGCCATATAAACCGATCTTGGGTCTTGACTTCTTGAACCTCTAGAAGACGCAAATCTTATCCGATTGGAATGAAATTTTGCACGACGTATTTTGCTATGATATCCAACAATTGTGCCAAGTATGGTTTAAATCGGTATATAACCTGATATAGCTGCCATATAAACTGATCTTGGGTCTTGACTTCTTGAGCCTCTAGAGTACGCAATTCTTATCCGATTTGAATGAAATTTTGCACGACGTATTTTGTTACGATATCCAACAACTGTGCCAAGTATGGTTCAAATCGGTTCAAAACCTGGTGTAGCTGCCATAAAAACCGATCTTGGGTCTTGACTTCTTGAGCCTCTAGAGTGCGCAATTCTTATCCGATTGGAATGAAATTTTGCATGACGTATTGTGCTATGATTTCCAACAATTGTGCCAAGTATGGTTTAAATCGGTTCATAATCTCGTATAGCTGTCATATAAACCGATCTTGGGTCTTGACTTCTTGAACCTCTAGAAGGCGCAAATCTTATCCGATTGGAATGAAATTTTGCACGACGTGTTTTGTTATGATATCCAACAATTGTGCCAAGTATGGTTCAAATCGGTTCATAATCTGGTATAGCTGTCATATAAACCGATCTTGGATCTTGACTTCTTGAGCCAATTGAGGGCGCAATTCTCATCCGATTTGGCTGAAATTTTGCATGAGGTGTTTTGTTATGACTTCCAATAACTGTGCTAGGTATGGCGTAAATCGATATAGAACCTGATATAGCTGCCATATAAACCGATCTGGGATCTTGACTTCTTGAACCTCTAGAGGGCGCAATTCTCATCCGATTTGGCTGGAATTTCGTACAAGGGCTTCTCTCATGACCTTCAACATATGTGTCTTGTATGGTCTGAATCGATCAATAGCTTGATACAGCTTCCATATAAACCTATCTCTCGATTTTGCTTCTTGAGCCCCTACAAGGCGCAATTCTTATCCGAATGAACTGAAATATTACACAATGACTTCTACAATGTCAATCAGCTTTCAATTATGGTCCGAATCGGACTATAACTTGATATAGCTCCAATAGGATAACAGTTCTTATTCAATATTCTATGTTTGTCTAAAAAGAGATACCGCGCATAGAACTCGACAAATGCGATCAATGGTGGAGGGTATATAAGATTCGGCCCGGCCGAACTTAGCACGCTCTTACTTGTTTGTATATAAACCTGATCTTCTGATCTCATAAAATCGGATTTAAGTTAAAATCTTGAGGCAATGAATTGGTCATTGTTCATACCATTTCGAAGAAATTTGGCACAGTGAATTCTGGTAGACCCGTACCTATTTCTGTGAAGTGTCTATATTTGGATATAGCTGCCTTATAGGGTGACCGCCCGATATCCCGATATAGGGTATTGAGGCCATAAAATATTCATTTATTACCCGAATTCGATGAAATGTAGCATAGTGCGTTCTGGTAGACCCCTAGCCATTCCTGTCAAATGTGGTCCAGATCGGAGCATAGTTGGATATAGCTGCCATATAGACCGATCTCCCGATATAGTGTAATGAGTCAATAAAAGAATTTTTTATCCTATTTCGATAAAATTTGGCACAGTGAGTTCTGGTACTCCTCTTAATTTTCCTATGCTGCGAGCTAAGAAATAACCTAAAATGTTTATAAAAGTATTAAAGAAAAAACATCGCCTTTCTTCACAGTTGAATGTCTCATATACTCGTTTGCCTAGCTTTGGTATGTGTGTTATTTACATACGTATTGGATGAAATGCATTTATAGTAGTGCTTGAACAATGATAACAATGACAAGTCAGAAATTAAAAACGGTTATCCTTTTAACGGATAAACAATCAGTCTTTGTTCATCAATAATGCAATCATTGGATTTACAATGCAATCGGCCAATAAAGGTTGTAAATGCGTGTTGACTTTAAGGTCATTGAATTAAAGACCGTAAAATGCGTGTTACATAAAAGCGAAAATCCTTTCACAGGATACCATCAACAAGCAGTAAAATAACAAAATGATAATGGAAGAGCAAGATAAAAAAAAAGATAAAGTGAAAGTTATGCAGGCCAATAAAGGCTCATAAAGGTAAGTTGGAATTTATGTAGCTTCGTCACAAATAATGAAGGTAAATATTGGTAGAGTATGTAAATTTTGTGTGATAAAATTTTAGGTTATTTTAATGGGAAACAGATGAAAATATATTTTAACATTGACTTGTTTCAATTGGTAATGGATTAAGAGGGGAGAAAGAGCGCAGAGGATCGAGGCGCTTGGGATTCTATTCTAAGTTGGGCTAATGGGACAATGTTTCGCCATAGCCAATTAAAATAAAGTTAAGGATTGAGAGGGATCACAACAGCACCGAAAGGTGACATGTTGTACTATAACTGCAATGATATGAGACATGAACTTGGCTGTGGATTAAAATCGTGGACTAAAAGACTTTATCTCCAGTTTTATTCCGGTGGCGAGGGGCTGGTCATAGTCCGCATAAAAGCCAATTTCTTTTGGATGGAATTCATCCAGAATGTAGACCTAAAATTGCCCCGCAGAGCAAACATCGATTCGGCTCAATGATTTGTTATAGAAACGATTCGGCCCCATCTTAGCGTAGCTAGAACCGTATGATCTTACACTGGACGTCGACAAGATGTTAACGCAATAGATGGCAAAGACATACTTCACTCGACAGACCCAACTGTTCGATGAAAGAAATCCATGTCCCGATGATGTAGTGGTGGAATGTTGAACCATTGCCCACTCCTTGGAAAGTGCCACAAATTCCGTATTTGGGTATCAAAGGCCTTCTTCAAAAAACCCATGCTTCGACCAAGAGTCCCGTAATGCCAATGAAGCCTAGAATGCGACATACTAGCGTAGCTAGAACCGTATGATCATACACTGGACGTCGAAAAGTTGTTAACGCAATAGATGGCAAAGACATACTCCACTCGACAGACCCAACTGCTTGATGAAAGAAATCCATGTCCCGATGACATAGTGATGGAATGTTAAACCATTGCCCACTGCATGAAAAGTGCCACAAATTCCGTACTTGGGTATCCAAGGCCTTCTTTAAAAGACCCATGCTTCGACCAGGAGTCCCGTAATGCCAATGAGGCCTAGAATGCGACATACTGAGGAACTCTGTAATCAGTAGCAACGCATCAGGCAAAGGAAATAGATGAGTGTGAGCCAATCGAGAAGATGTGCAGAAGTTAAAAAAAAACTTAGCACGCTCTTACTTGTTTCTAATGTTCTCGACGGGATTGGACATGCTTACCTTTGCGCTACGGTGGCATCTTATGGCAGTTAGAATAAAGTCCGAAAACTTTACCAGGAATTTAACATTAAACCGATGACTTAGATACAGAAACCTTCTCCAGATACAAAAGCAGTTTTCCCAGCTGTTGGTTTACGATAGTGGCGTCTAAGAGGATACCATGGACCAATCACTGATCGATGGTATAAAATGTATACCGCTTGGTCAGAATGATGTCAGTGCAATAGTAGCCCGGCTGATGAACAACAATGCAGCAAGAGCCGATAGGTTGCTTGTTGAAATATTTAGGTCCTGAGACGACAAGATAAGATATATTCGTAAGTCTGTGAATTCCGGCTAGGAGAACAAATGCCCCATGATTGGAGCCTTTTTGTCCCGTACACAAAAGAAAGAAGGCAAGATGCTACTTTGGGTTAATTAGGCGTTTAAGGAATTAAGACATCTTTTGATGGACCAAAATTACTTTGTGCAAGGTACTGATTCTAGCATATTGTTATATAGTTCCGAAGTATGGTTGCAAGCCAAAGCAGATAAGGTCGTACACTGATAGGAAAAGGACTGCAATTTGGCAGTAACAGGACTGCGGAGTCTAGCTCGGGGCCGGGGTATTAAAACGGAGTCGGAGCAAGCGTGCTCAACTTCGAACTAATCTCCGGCTCAATAGTCGACTCCGAGTCTTACTGTAACTCCGGTCTACTCCGCATCCCTGGCCTTTACCGGCTGGTATTATTTTATTCATGTTATTGTGCAAATTTTGTGCATACCATTTGCCCATGAACATTCCAGTAGGTAACAGGGGATACTTCTCTCATATAAATGAGTGCAGTTCGATGAAATGTTAAGCTCATTGATAAGGAGCCTCCTTTTTTAAGCCGAGTCCAAACGGCGTGCCGTATAGCGACACCAACTGATAGAGCAGTTTTAACATGGCAGGATATCTTACAAACGTAGCCAGCATTTGTAAGGGGATAACCGCTTAAAATTTTTCTGATGTTTACGCCGGGATTTGAACCCAGGTGTTCGGCGCCATATGCGGACATGGTTACCTCTGCCGCCACGGTGGCTTCTCATTTGGTTTCAATTTAATACCAGACGAAAGAGGCTAGTCAAGCAGGTGAGTCAGAGTGGTGTATACAGACACACTCGATTACCTAAAACACGCTTTGCACCGAGACGGTTTGCTGCAGAGACCCCCCGAAATCACTAAAATGGTTACACTGACCTATGTGATTGTCGATCACCCGTTTGCCTGTTCCGCCACCGCGTGCTTATGCAGGCAGTGGATAACAACGTAAATCCGTTTTCTTCGAGAAATCCTTGTGCATGTACTTAGCAGGTCTTGCGTTACCGTAAAGTATGGCAATCTTTTGCTCCGTGGAACCACCCGTGCGTGCTAACGTCAGTGTACGTAACTCGCCATAGTTCGGATCTCCGCTTACGCAGTGCCCTCATAATTCGAATCTTAGCTTTGCCGTTATAAGTGCTTACGGAGGTCACGCAGGTGACGTGACGCACAGCATCCACTATCTTCCCTCGACCGCTCGTGGGTACTTACGCAGGCCATTCATCACTGTTAAGTGTCGTAATCTTTTGCTGTGTGAAACCAGTGGTTCGTTCTTACGCTTTGCCGCTTATGTATATGTGCTTATGCAGGCCACACGTAACACGTAGTAATCCGGATTCTTGCTTTGCCTTTATATGTGCTTACACAGGTCCCGCGTGATTTGACGTGACGCATCACATCCACTATCTTCACTCAAGCGTTCGTGCATGCTTAAGCAGGCCGCACATAACTGTAAATACCCAAGAATCATAGTCTCTGTACAGAACGCGCGCGTAGCCACTCGTCTCTGTGACTTATCACAGCCCATTATCGCCCTGTTTTGCCTTGTGGTGGCTGCGCAGACCTCACACTTGCCCGCGATTCGCGCAACTAATTGTGTGTGAGCATGCCACACGTGATTGCGACCCATTGGAAACCCTCATTTTAGTTCTAACGCCCACATGTGTGCTAAGTGTAACCGTAACACGTCGTCTACAGTTATCCCCGTGAAATCGTTCGTGTGTGCTTACGCAGGACAAACCTAACCGTGACTTGCCATTACCATTATTCTCGCGCTACAGCTCGCATGTGTGTTATGCAGACCATGCGTAACTGCAACGTTTCGTAGAGCGTACTGCCCGCCTGTGTGCTTTCGCAGGGCACGCGTGACCGTGAGTCGTCGTGAACTTCAATCTAGCGCAAAATCGAGTGTGATTACGTAGGCCACGCTTAACCTTGACCCGTAATGTTCCTCCGTAGGCAACCGCTCGCTATTGCCCACGTAATTTGATATTGCCCGAGTGCGCTTATACAGGCCACTCCCTTCGCCGCTGACTCTTTTTATGCACAAGCCGGCCACTATTCCCATCCTAATCTATGACACGTGAAAGTACGTAGACGCCCCTTTCCGTTTCTCTCTCGTTCGTTGAAGCGAGTCCCGTTACCGGACTGACCCCGGACTTGCAGCCCGATCCAAGACCACTGTTGTTAGAATCGAATTCTGAATCGGGTCCCACCCCCGGAGCCGGCCGCACCGGAGGATCGGAGTAATGATCCCGATCTCCGTCTGGATTACAGAGTTGAAGAGGAGTCTGAACAACCGCTGATACTGATCCAGGTTTCTGTCTGGATCACAGAGCCGACGAGGATGCCAGAGTTTCCGCAGATCTGGAGTACCGATACAGCGCTCCGACGACTTTGCTCGTTTTGCTGTTTCAAATTTCAACATATTCGGGCGATACAAGCTGTTTTTATGGGTTTGAGACTCTTAATCGGCAAATCGGCTAAATGGAACTGGGGCAAACTTCTTACATATCTATGATTACTGTCCTATTCAAGTTTAAGCTCAATGATAAGGGACCTCCTTTTTATTGCCGAGTCCAAACGGCGAGACGCAGTGCGATACCTGTTTGTGGAGAAGTTTTTACATAGCAAAGTACGGCATAAATGTCGCCAGTATTAGGAGGGGATAAGCATCGTCGATTATTTTTATACCCTCCACCATAAGATGGGGGGTATACTAATTTCGTCATTCTGTTTGTAACTACTCGAAATATTCGTCTGAGACCCCATAAAGTATATATATTCTTGATCGTCGTGAAATTTTATGTCGATCTAGCCATGTCCGTCCGTCTGTCCGTCCGTCCGTCCGTCCGTCCGTCCGTCTGTCTGTCGAAAGCACGCTAACTTCCGAAGGAGTAAAGCTAGCCGCTTGAAATTTTGCACAAATACTTCTTATTAGTGTAGGTCGGATGGTATTGTAAATGGGCCATATCGGTCCATGTTTTGATATAGCTGCCATATAAACCGATCTTGGGTCTTGACTTCTTGAGCCTCTAGAGTGCGCAATTCTTATCCGATTGGAATGAAATTTTGCACGACGTGTTTTGCTATGATGTCCAACAACTGTGCCAAGTATGGTTCAAATCGGTCCATAACCTGATATAGCTGCCATATAAACCGATCTTGGGTCTTGACTTCTTGAGCCTCTAGAGTGCGCAATTCTTACCCGATCAGAATGAAATTTTGCACGACGTGTTTTGTTATGATACCCAACAAGTGTGTCAAGTGTGGTTTAAATCGGTCCATAACCTGATATAGCTGCCATATAAACCGATCTTGGGTCTTGACTTCTTGAGCCTCTAGAGGTCGCAATTCTTATCCGATTGGGATGAAATTTTGCACCAAGTGTTTTGTTATGACATCCAACAACTGTGCCAAGTATGGTTCAAATCGGTCCATGTTTTGATATAGCTGCCATATAAACCGATCTTGGGTCTTGACTTCTTGAGCCTCTAGAGTGCGCAATTCTTATCCGATTGGGATGAAATTTTGCACGACGTGTTTTGTTATGACATCCAACAACTGTGATAAGTATGGTTCAAATCGGTCCATGTTTTGATATAGCTGCCATATAAACTGATCTTGGGTCTTGACTTCTTGAGCCTCTAGAGTGCGCAATTCTTATCCGATTGGGATGAAATTTTGCACGACGTGTTTTGTTATGACATCCAACAACTGTGATAAGTATGGTTCAAATCGGTCCATAATCTGATATAGCTGTCATATAAACCGATCTTGGATCTTGACTTCTTGAGCCTCTAGAGGGCGCAATTCTTATCCGATTGGAATGAAATTTTGCACCAAGTTTTTTGTTATGACATCCAACAACTGTGCCAAGTATGGTTCAAATCGGTCCATAACCTGATATAGCTGTCATATAAACCGATCTTGTGTCTTGACTTCTTGAGCCTCTAGAGTGCGCAATTCTCATCCGATTGGGATGAAATTTTGTTATTATATCCAACAACTGTGTCAAGTATGGTTCAAATCGGTCCATAACCTGATATAGCTGCCGTATAAATCGATCTTGGGTCTTGACTTCTTGAGCCTCTAGAGTGCGCAATTCTCATCCGATTGGGATGAAATTTTGTTATTATATCCAACAACTGTGCCAAGTATGGTTCAAATCGTTCCATAACCTGATATAGCTGCCATATAAACCGATCTGGGATCTTGACTTCTTGAGCCTCTAGAGGTCGCAATTGTTATCCGATTTGCTTGAAATTTTGTACGACGGATTCTTTCATGACCATCAACATACGTGTTTATTATGGTCTGAATCCGTCCATAGCCCGATACAGCTCCCATATAAATCGATCTCTCTATTTTACATCTTGAGCCCACAAAGGGCGCAATTCTTATTCGAATTGGCTGACATTTTACACAGGTCTCCAACATATAATTTAATTGTGGTCCAAACCGGACCATATCTTGATATCGCTCTAATAGCAGAGCAAATCTTTTCTTATATCCTTTTTTTGCCTAAGAAGAGATGCCGGGAAAAGAACTCGACATATGCGATCCATGGTGGAGGGTATATAAGATTCGGCCCGGCCGAACTTAGCACGCTTTTACTTGTTTTTTGATGTTCTCGCTAAGATCGGAACCCAGGCGATTAGCGTCATAGGCGGATATGCTAACCCACAAATGTCGCCAGCATTAGGAGGGGATAACCAACGCTACAATTTTTTCTGGTGTTTTCGACAGGATTGGAACCTAGGCGTCATATGCGGACATGCGCGCTACGGTGGCTTCTTATGGCAGCTATATACAAATATAGTCCGATTTGGTTCATTCAAAAACATAACCTGCGTATGGAAATAAATGCGGATCTAGGCCAATTTTCAGCTTAATATCTCAATTATTGAAGGCTTTAGCGTTATTACAACGGACTGGCGGCCAGACGGAAGGACAGATACAAGAACATCGTGTTGGGCACATAAAAGACACCATTATAATACAATTTTAATTTGGGATCGTAAGTTGTGTAAGATCTCTTGCCATCAGTGCTCGTCTCGTTCTGATGATATTTGGATATTGGCCGAAAAAGCCCAAATTTTCACCCGATATCTCAGAAAATTCTAATATTGTAGTTTATACACGATATAGCTGCTATACTGATCAATCTTTCGATTTAAGGTCTTGAGTTTATAAAAGGAAGGTCTTGACTTTAGAACAGAAACTTTTGTTGGCCCCTAGAGATCGGTGCCCAATATGCCCTAAATCTGTTTGATATCTTAGAATTTCGGAACAATGAGCTGTATTAGACTCTTTGACATCCGTGCGAATATGCTTCAGATCGAATCGTATTTGGAACAAGTTGGATACATCGACTTATCCCCAGTTTAGGTTCTGGAGTGCATAATAGCCACATTCTCCATTCGATTGTGATGCAAATTTGGAACAGTGTGGACCATTGGACATCCCTGCCTTTTTAATTTAAAAAGGCTGTATATAAAAGCATGTGTTTCTCCAGATACCAACAGCCTTAAAAGTTTTTTAAATCCTCTGCCTTAAACAACGACTTTGTAAATGTTCCTTTTGCATTTAAAAATCCTTTAAATCCCCTATGCATTACTCACACATAGGCAAATGTATAATCATGCATAACATACATACATACATATGCAATCAAACAATTTACAAGCATGAAATGATTTGCACAAATATTTGCGTTTTCTGGAAACATGTCCGTTGCACCATCTCTATGTACCATTCTGATGCATTTGGTTTCGGATACTTCTACTTGGACATAGTACTTACATTCTTTCCGGCAATTTGAACAACATCCGTTTTATCCTTTAACGCATACTGTATGGGCTGTATTAGCATCGATATGGCCGAGAGTGTGGCCTCCTGCAAGCGATTGAATTCATCAAAGCATCCCCAGGCACCACAACGCGCTAGGCCGGTTAAAATCAAACCCATTGATTCGGTGTCGACATTCTGCAAAAGTAAGAAGAGGTAGGTAAGGCAGGCATTGATAAATGTATAACAATAGCAACAATGGTTGGCAGTAGTCAGTCAAAGAGGGGGACCGGGAGAAATGGCAAAAATTAGGTATAGAGAGACAGAGACTGCTGCATCACAAAATTTTTGAAGTGTTACTTCATGGAAATTTCTGCAATGTTTCCATTCTGTCAACAATTCCATTACACAAGTGAATTGTTTTCTCATTGAGTGTGGAATTTTTCAAACTTGTTGGGCAGTCATTACACACACACACACACACACATGCAAACCCGTTTTTAAATTGTAAAAATTTAATTTTAGCTATTGTAGTGAATTTAATTTTGGTGTAAATGGTAAAATTTTTGGAATTTATGTTTTACGTTAGAGCGGCCTCCAAACACATATCTTAAAATTTTTTCAGATACGTATATTGGGTTGCCCAAAAAGTAATTGCGGATTTTTCATATAGTTGGCAAAAATTTGACAAATTTTTTCACAGCTTGTGACTCTGTAATTGCATTCATTCTTCTGTCAGTTATCAGCTGTTACTTTTAGTTTGCTTTAGAAAAAAAGTGTAAAAAAAGTATATTTGATTAAAGTTCATTCTAAGTTTTATAAAAAATGCATTTACTTTCTTTTAAAAAATCCGCAATTACTTTTTGGGCAACCCAATACTACTTTCAAATACCTTCCATTTGCAACTTTTATTATCCCGATTGGCCTGGATGTTCGCTTATGCCTATTTTAGAGTTGAGCGACCTCACACGCTCTGCACTCTCAATGTGGACATCAGGTTCGTACTCTACTCCCTACGAATTTCTATTTCACTCCCATATAAACCCTATCGGATTACATAATCGATTGGGGATTTTTTGGGGTAGGCATTCCCTCGACCCTGGGTGATTTGGGGATGTTAGAAACCAAGCAACGGCTCTGATAGGTTTAAACTTGGCAAAATCCAGGCTTATCTTGGGCTTCCTTCATCTCAAATGTAGACACAAACCTCCCCGCTCACTATTTATAACGGATGTTAAAATGTGCCACGAGTTCACCTGTAGAACGAAAACAACAAAATAGCATTGTGTTCGGTCTGGCCGAACTTTGGATACCCACCACCTCGGGTATATATGGAAACCAGCTTTCGTTATTATTCGGTGAAAAATGCATTATTTATGCAACCATAGCAGCTTTAGCCAAATATGGTCCGATTTGGACGAAATTCGGCACAGACATTGAATGGACTAATAAATAAATACAAGTCACTGTTCAATTTTAGTTCAATATTGGACTCTTTGGTAACTATTGGGTTACCCAAAAAGTAATTGCGGATTTTTTAAAAGAAAGTAAATGCATTTTTCATAAAACTTAGAATGAACTTTATTCAAATATACTTTTTTACACCTTTTTTCTAAAGCAAGCTAAAAGTAAGAGCTGATAACTGACAGAAGAAAGAATGCAATTACAGAGTCACAAGCTGTGAAAAAATTTGTCAACGCCGATTATATGAAACATCCGCAATTACTTTTTGGGCAACCCAATATATCCAAATAAAGACTGATTTCAACCTTATAGGAAACGGAGGTCGAAAATACCAACATAAGTCACTGTGTCAAGTTTCAGCGAAATCCGACAATAAATATTCCTTTTATGGGGCCAAGGCCTTAAATCGAGAGATCGGTCTATATGACAGCTATATCCAAATCTGGCCCGATCATGACCAAATGGAAAAAAATTAGAAGGGCCTAACACAACTCACCATCCTCAAATTCAGCGAAATCGGACAATGAATGCGCCTTTTATGGGTCCAAGACCTTAAACCTAGAGATCGGTCTATATGGCAGCTATATCCAAATCTAGATCGATCTGGGCCAAATTGAAGAAGGATTCCGAGTGGTCTAACCCACACTCTCAAATTTCAACAAAATCCGAAAATAAATGGGCTTTTATGGGCCTAAGACTTTAAATCGACAGATCGGTCTTTATGGGGTTATATCAAGATATAGTCCGATACATCCCATCTTCGAACTTAACCTGTCCATGCACAAAAAAAGAACCTGTGCAAAGTCAGTTCAATATCTTAATTTTTAAGGAGTGTAGCATGATTTCAACAAACAGACAGACGGATATGGCCAGACCGTCTTAGATTTTTACAACGATCAAGATTATATATGCTTTATAGGGTCCGAAATGGGTATTTTGAGTGTTGCAAATGGAATGACAAAATGAATTTACCCCCATCTTTCGGTAGTGAGTATAAAAGATGGATTGGGGCGCCGGGTTAATAGCCCATCACCCGTAAAACTTGAAGAGATTACATTGAAGAAATTGGGCCAAATCGCTGGGAAAACAGGTAAAATGTTAGACCCTTATGGGCTGAAGAAGTCAAATCTGACTGACTATAGACCGATTCGGACCATACTTGACATGGATGTTGAAAGTCAAGGAAAGTTCCAAATTTCAGCCAAATCAGATAAAAAATTAGGCTTCTGGGGGCTCGAGAAGTCAAATACGGGGATCGGTTTATGTGGGGGCTATATACGTTTGTAGACCTATTCGGGTCATACTTGACATGAAGGTTGGAAGTCGTAACACAAGTCCTTGTTTCAAATTTTAGCCAAATCGAATGAAAATGGCTCAAGAAGTCAAATCCGGGGATCAGTTTATATGGGAGCTATTTCTGTGTAAAGACCGACAGACAGATGATATTTGGCATAGATAATGGAAGTCATAACTCAAGTATTTGTTCTAGATTTCAGCCAAATCGGATGAAAACTGAGGCTTCTAAGTGCTGAAGAAATCAAATCCGCGGATTGGTTTACATGGGGCTATATCTGTTAATAAACCGCTTCGTATCATACTTGGCATTGATGTTGAAAGTCATAACACAACTCTTTGTTCCAAATTTCAGCCCAAATCGCATGAAAATTAAGGCTTCTAGGGACTCGAGAAGTTAAATTCGGGGATCGATTTATAAGGGGGCTATATCTGTTTATAGACCGATTCGAATCATACTTGACATGGATGTTGGCAGTCATGAATCAAGTCTTTGTTTCAAATTTTAGTCAAATCGGATGAAAATTGAGGCTTTTAATAGCTCAAGAAGTCTAATCCGGAGATTGGTTTATATGGGAGCTATACCTGTTTATAGCCATAACTCAAGACTTTGTTCCAAATTTAAACAAAATCGGATGAAAATTGAGGTTTCTAGCGGCTCAAGAAGTCAAACCAGGGAAACGGTTTATATGTCAGATTTGGAATGCTCCATACGGAGTTGCTGCAACGGCAGTTGCAGACAATCAGCGGTATCGAGCGGAGAGTCTCAGTGAGAGGCCGGGCGGCACCGGCTCTTGTACAAATACTGGGTGCCGATGATGCTCGATATGACAAGGCGAGTTATTGGCGTCTTTAAATAACCCATGGCCACCTTGCGGCGATCGGTCGTATAGACCGGAACGAGCTTGCTTACCTACAGGAGCTTGACGAGGATCGCCACCTTGACATAAAATGTGGCTACAAAAACAACAACATCGATATTATGGGTCGATCACCGGAAGAAGTAATTGCAGTCTTTGAATGTACCGAAAGAGAATCAACGAAAGTGGGTTTGGCAGTTAATGGAAATAAGACAAAGTGATATAAGCTCCCACAAAGCCCTGTTAACCCGAGCAGATAAAGAAAGTGGAAAAAGTTGGGGACCACCATCAGCAACTTTATCTACCTAGGCACCGTCGAAACGAATGCCACCAGTAGACTAAAACAAGTAAAAGCGTGCTAAGTTCGGCCGGGCCGAATCTTATATACCCTCCACCATGGATCGCATATGTCGAGTTCTTTTCCCGGCATCTCTTCTTAGGCAAAAAAAGGATATAAGAAAAGATTTGCTCTGCTATTAGAGCGATATCAAGATATGGTCCGGTTTGGACCACAATTAAATTATATGTTGGAGACCTGTGTAAAATGTCAGCCAATTCGAATAAGAATTGCGCCCTTTGTGGGCTCAAGATGTAAAATAGAGAGATCGATTTATATGGGAGCTGTATCGGGCTATGGACGGATTCAGACCATAATAAACACGTATGTTGATGGTCATGAAAGAATCCGTCGTACAAAATTTCAAGCAAATCGGATAACAATTGCGACCTCTAGAGGCTCAAGAAGTCAAGATCCCAGATCGGTTTATATGGCAGCTATATCAGGTTATGGAACGATTTGAACCATACTTGGCACAGTTGTTGGATATAATAACAAAATTTCATCCCAATCGGATGAGAATTGCGCACTCTAGAGGCTCAAGAAGTCAAGACCCAAGATCGATTTATACGGCAGCTATATCAGGTTATGGACCGATTTGAACCATACTTGACACAGTTGTTGGATATAATAACAAAATTTCATCCCAATCGGATGAGAATTGCGCACTCTAGAGGCTCAAGAAGTCAAGACACAAGATCGGTTTATATGACAGCTATATCAGGTTATGGACCGATTTGAACCATACTTGGCACAGTTGTTGGATGTCATAACAAAACACTTGGTGCAAAATTTCATTCCAATCGGATAAGAATTGCGCCCTCTAGAGGCTCAAGAAGTCAAGATCCAAGATCGGTTTATATGGCAGCTATATCAGATTATGGACCGATTTGAACCATACTTATCACAGTTGTTGGATGTCATAACAAAACACGTCGTGCAAAATTTCATCCCAATCGGATAAGAATTGCGCACTCTAGAGGCTCAAGAAGTCAAGACCCAAGATCGGTTTATATGGCAGCTATATCAAAACATGGACCGATTTGAACCATACTTATCACAGTTGTTGGATGTCATAACAAAACACGTCGTGCAAAATTTCATCCCAATCGGATAAGAATTGCGCACTCTAGAGGCTCAAGAAGTCAAGACCCAAGATCGGTTTATATGGCAGCTATATCAAAACATGGACCGATTTGAACCATACTTGGCACAGTTGTTGGATGTCATAACAAAACACTTGGTGCAAAATTTCATCCCAATCGGATAAGAATTGCGACCTCTAGAGGCTCAAGAAGTCAAGACATAAGATCGGTTTATATGGCAGCTATATCAGGTTATGGACCGATTTAAACCACACTTGACACACTTGTTGGGTATCATAACAAAACACGTCGTGCAAAATTTCATTCTGATCGGGTAAGAATTGCGCACTCTAGAGGCTCAAGAAGTCAAGACCCAAGATCGGTTTATATGGCAGCTATATCAGGTTATGGACCGATTTGAACCATACTTGGCACAGTTGTTGGACATCATAGCAAAACACGTCGTGCAAAATTTCATTCCAATCGGATAAGAATTGCGCACTCTAGAGGCTCAAGAAGTCAAGACCCAAGATCGGTTTATATGGCAGCTATATCAAAACATGGACCGATATGGCCCATTTACAATACCAACCGACCTACACTAATAAGAAGTATTTGTGCAAAATTTCAAGCGGCTAGCTTTACTCCTTCGGAAGTTAGCGTGCTTTCGACAGACAGACGGACGGACGGACGGACGGACGGACGGACGGACGGACGGACGGACGGACGGACGGACGGACAGACGGACGGACATGGCTAGATCGACATAAAATTTCACGACGATCAAGAATATATATACTTTATGGGGTCTCAGACGAATATTTCGAGTAGTTACAAACAGAATGACGAAATTAGTATACCCCCCATCTTATGGTGGAGGGTATAAAAGCAGATGAGGAACAAAACCATCTCTTGACAGAAGAAAATTACACTTTACAAGAGAAAGATACTACTAGTGCTGCTGTATGGCTCCGAAGCATGAGTACTTGCGAAAGCATGTGAGGCGGTACTTGGAGTGTTTGAGAGAAAAAATCATTCGTAAAATATATGAACCAGTGTGCGTTAATGGAGAATATAGGCGACGTATGAACCACCATAGCATAGTTAAACGCATCAAAATACAATGCTTGTGTTGGTTAGGTAATGTTGTCAGAATGGATGAAGAAGCTCCAGCAAAGAAGTCTTTTGAAGAAGACCATAATAGAAAATCCAAAAGGGGAAGACCAAGACTACGATAGAGGGACCAAGTGGAGAGCGATATCTCGAATTGGTTGTCAGCGATTGGATAGATTGGAGCACAGAAGATCGAGGTGCATGGACATCTAATCTAAGTTCAGCTAGAGAAATAAATATACTGTAATGCCAAACTAAAGAAAAGTATCCCCTCGACTCTTGATCCAAATTTAATTCTTAAGATCTCTGATTTCTGGCTTAAAAAAGTGGGTGGGCTGCTTTCAAACATTTGGCCTCAAATCTGAATATCAGTTTCTTACTATTCTCTCAAAATACCTCACATTTCAATCCCATGTATGTTTTCGGGATCGACCTACACAACCATTTGATCAGATTAGCTGTGGCCTAAACTATCTTTAAGGCAATGCCTTATATTAATCTCAGTTTTCCAGAACTTGTCACCACAATTTCTTCCAGCTGAACCTCTTCTTATTGCAACCTTAAATTTTTTATTCAATTTTTCAACACTTTATCTAAGATATTGTCATTCCATGTTTAGTTTGTCATGGCCATTGTCTTTTACACTAATTTTGCCAAGGGCCCAAGAAATCAAGTTTAATTTACTTGTCTTTGTTCTACACTTACCTCATCACAGTTGAATACAAGCACCAAACGCCCCAGCATGGCTCCCAGTGCTTTGACACATTCGGTTTTGCCTGTACCGGCTGGACCAAAGGGATTACCACCCAATCCCATATGCATGGCTTGAGTCAAAATGAGATAACATTTGTGGGTTAAACGTGTGCTGACCAACTTATTGGGATTACCCAAAAACTCATAGGAGTACTCGAATTCTGCATAAACCATACGCACAATAACAGTAGAACGATTGTTGCTGCCACCCACACCACCCACATCACCTGCCATATCCTTGCCTCTATTGCTATGCACGGCATTTGGGGCTCCCACATCTCCCCCTAAATAGAATTTCAGCTGAGCCAGCCAATGCCAATCATTGAGGTGCATTGTGTTGTTCTGTATCAGCTCCTCGACAATTGTCACATAATGCACCAAGTCAAAGAGTAACGAACGTAATTTTATCTGCAATAGTGAGTCCTGCGTTTGATGCTTCCATGCGGAATATTTGCCAATTTCTGAATTGAGTGTTTGCAATAGCTTCTGCAAAGCCATTGTTTGAATGGCCTTTTCAGCCTGCCTGGTGAATTGTATGGCACGCGTGGTAGACAACACTTGGGACACATAGTTTTGCAGAATGTTTTCATTGAACCCATCGGGAGGATAGGAACTGCAACATTGGACAATGTGTTCTTTGAGGGTAAGTTGTATGGTGCCAACCAAGGAGTTTAACCAGTTCTGTTAGAAGATGATAAGGAAAATAACAAGTGAAGATTATATATTCCAAAGGCAACTGACTTACCTCAATGGGTCCTTTCATTTCGATGGGTGTTTTCAGCCTTAGAATATCTCCTTCGGAACTTTTCAAAGATTCTATGGAATAATGTACACGATCGCCACTAGTACCTTGAATTATGCCTAAGAGATGGCAGCCAGGGAAAAGTTTTTTAATGTGTTTCTGTATAACCTCAGGATCTTTAGAGGCCTGACCAAGTATTTCTAGCAGATCATCATCACCCAAAAAGTAGAAGCGGGGAAAAGAATTGCGTTTGTCCTGCAGAGGAGAGATAAACAATACGTCAACGAAAGTAAATAAATAAGGATATCCAATAAAGGATATCCAAAGATATTAGCCCAACTGGTTCAATTTTTCGACAATTTTTTATCCCTTTGGTCCATTACTCACCATAATATAAGACATCAGGTTATTTTGACATCTGGTTAGTTGCGTCTCCAGTGACTTAACTATGGTTGTTATGTTGTTAATCTTCATTAGCGAGATGACACGAGGATCCGATTGAATTTCTCTCATAATATAACGAAAATCTTTGTCAATGCGTTTAAACAAGGCCTCTTCATTCTTCAAGGTGCCAGCCTCAAACACAGGTTCCAAATAAACCCATCTGTAAAAATAACAAGTTAAACAAGTAAGGACGTACTAAAGTCGGGAAAAGCCGACCTCTTCATACCCCACACCACATTGGGTATACAGGCTAAGTCGTCGAAATTTACATTTGCTTAAATTTTAAATGAAGAGGAATTTCTACCAAAATTCGTACAACGTATTGCCGGAGTCATATAGGAAATCGGTGTGCAATTTTTTGAGATGATAGGTTGGTTAATGCGTTTGCAAGACCCTAAAATTGAAAATATATGGTAGCTATATCTATATTTTAACCGATTTCTTAGAAAAGCTTTCGTGCCAAATTTTGTGAGGATCAGTTAACAATGACCAAATTTTTTCAGTTTGAGCCAAAATTGTACGAACCTATAAATGAGAACTATATCTAAATCTGAACCGATTTCGACCAAAATCAGTACACATGATAAAAGTGATAAAGACATTGTACAAAACATTGGGAAAATCTTTTCCGAAGTACGCTGAGAAAGGCTCTAAAAGTGAAAACCTAATTATATATAGAAATGGGAGCTATATCGAAATCTGAACCGATATCCCTAAAATTCAACAGCAATGTTGGCATAAGAGAATCCTTTCTGCCAAGTTTCATGAGAATCGATTATGTTAGGTTGAATGGGTAGCCCACCATAGGTGAATTCTCACAGAGGCCAGTTTGTCCCATTGTGATGCCCCAAGAAAAATATGGAAATGAAAGAAGATGTGAGTCCTCGGACTTAATCCAGAGGTTATACACGAATGAAAAAGAAACAGGAGAAATGAGGAGTCAAAGCGGGGGGTGAAAAACGCCCATACCTACTTAAACACGGGCCGGAGCCTATGACACCCCCTGTCGGAACAAATCTTAGGAGACTTTCCAGAGGTACGTTCGCAAGTTCAACCAGATCGCAGAAGAATTGGCTCCCCAGTAGCAAGAGCCTGTGTCCCTACAGACCCGGACATGAAAAAAGCACGTGCTCGATGGTCTCCTCCTCGTCCTCATCGAGGCAACTCCTGCAGAAGTCATTTTGCGATATTTCCATGCGCGGCCTATGGCACAGTGTCATCGACCTCTTATCGAACGTCAGCAACTCACTCGTCGTTCTCCGGTTGATAACAGGCCAGAGCGCCCTATCTGTTCGGCAAACATCCGCCGAGTCCCATCTCACCACCGACGCCGCTCTTTTAATCTCTTCTGCTGTGTTCAGCAGCTCGACAAACGGCACGTATACAAGAGCGGTAGCTAATTCGCTATTTCGGACTCGTAGCCTATCCAGGGAATCCCAACAATCCGCCACGCACCTCGACCTCACCGTCCTCGACCCCAATACGCAGCCATAGTGTTCAAATAAATCCTGAGTTTTGAGGGCGGTAAATCCCTTACCAGAATTTCTCTGCCTGAAAAACCGAACACTCGTTCGGCAGTCTCAAAGGCATACCGATAATGAGTGCGTCAGAGTAAACCCCCAATTCAGTCCCTGACTCCATCTTGGAGCCATCGCTTATGATCGAGGTCTCATCCTTCTCAAACACATCATTCACCTTCCATTCATTCTTTCCAGGAAAACGAATCCTGAAAGCACTTATCCCAGTCGGTACTGATGCCAGGTAGTCGGAGATCCTCCTCAGTGTACCCTCGGCATCCATAACATCCAGAATCACACTGTGGCCGTAATGGCCAGTCCCTGACTCCATCTTAAAGCCATCGGTGATGATCGAGGTCTCATTCTTCTCGAACACAGCATTCACCTTGCATTCATCCCTTTCAGGAAAACGAATCCTGAAAACACTTATCCCAGTCGGTACGGGCGCAAGGTAGTCGGAGATCCTCCTTAGTTTACCCAGAATCGCACTGTGGCCGCAAATGTCTTCCATCAGTTTGTCGAGTTCCTTAGCCTAAGCGCAACCTTGGCGACGCAGGTTCGAATATAGGCCCAGATGGGCTGCATATCCAGCATTGACGCCAGACCTGGCTGCGATGCGGATCCTGGCTGCGGATGCGGGAATGTACAGAGATCTGGCTGCGATGCAGACCTGGCTGCGATGCGGACCTGGCTGCGTATGCGGGAAGGTACAGAGACTGGCCTGCCTCTGTACCTTCCCGAATTCCCTCGTACGAGTCCTCTTCTCCACGGCCTTCCACCATACCAGTGCTCCATAGTTCAGTATTGGTCTCACGATGCTCTTATGCATCCAATAAATCATTTTGGGGATTACCTTTAACTTCCTACCTAACATCCAGGAGTGAAAAAAAATACCTTACGGCCTCTCTCCGGTATATTCCTCATCGAATCGAAGACTATGCCAAGGTATTCGCCTCCTTCGACAGCTGTAGGATGATCCCATCAAAGGACGGGAGTCTAAACTCCGGTATCTTCTTTCCTTGGGTTGATCCTCAACCCATTTCTGGTAGCCCATCTCTACAATCTCCTCAGTGACCCTTCCATGAACTCGCTGATCGTAGACAGAAACCTGCCTCGGACCAGCAACACGACGTCGTCCGCATACTCGAATATCTTCATGTCACAATGGCCGAGATCAATCTGGATTTCATTTATCACGAGGTTGCAATATAATCGGCGAGAACAACCCTCCCTGGGGAGTTCCACTGGTCACCTGCCTTCTGACCACACTATCTCTTCCTGGTTCGCATAAATTATCCTGCCATAGAGCATATTATTGGTCTACTGAGATATTATGGGGTGAATACCCGTGCGGTCCAGTGAGGCGACTACCGATCCTATCTCCAGTTTATTGAAGGCTCCCTTAATATCCAAGAAGGCCGAAATAGTGTACTGCCTCTGTCGGAGAGACATCTCGACCTCTCAACTACAACAACTTCGTGAAGGACCGTCTTCACCTACCTGCCTTTGATATATGACTGAAGTTCTCCGGCGTAAGTCTTCCTATCACATTCAGGTCAATCAGTCTTTCCATCGTTTTCAGGAAAAACGATGGCAGACTAATAAGCATGTTATGTGGTTTATTTTTGTCGTCTTGGGGATAAAGACCACATTGACCTCCCTCCATGCCTTTGGTATGCAAGATCATGTCAGGCTCGCTCGGAAATCCGTTGAAGCCTTGGCAGGTTGACTCCAAGGGACTCTTGCAGCAGCGCCGGGACAACACCTTCAGGTCCGGTCGACTTAAATGACCGGAAAGTGCGGACTGCCCATACTATCTTCTCCTCGTCAACGATGTCCCCAAGCCCACATATGTAGGTATTGCGATATCTTAATCGCCGTCCACGCCTAGTCGCCCGGGAAGTGGGTCTTCATCAAAATTTCCACCGTCTCCTGACCACTCTCGGTGTAAGTTCCGTTCTCCGTCTTCAGAGAGCTAGGATCCTTCGAGAGCACTTTGCGCAGAGAATCGGTTAACAAATGGCCATATTATTGCAATATTGGTCCAAATCGGAAGAACATATAAATAGGAGCTATATCCGAATCTGAATCGAGATTGACCAAAATACGCACGTTTTGTAGTAGTTGAAGACGAAAGTATATTGAACAAGTAAAAGCGTGCTAAGTTCGGCCGGGCCGAATCTTATATACCCTCCACCATGGGTCGCAATTGTCGAATTCTTTTTCCGACATTTCTTCTTAGGGAAAAAAGGATATAAGAAAAGATTTGCTCAGCTATTAGAGCGATATCAAGATATGGTCCGGTTTGGACCACAATTAAATTATATGTGTAAAATGTCAGCCAATTCGAATAAGAATTGAGCCCTTTTGGGTCTCAAGAAGTAAAATATAGAGATCGATTTATATGGAAGCTGTATCAGACTATAGACCGATTCAGACCATAATAAACACGTATGTTGATGGTCATGAGAGGATCCGTCGAACAATATCCCAGGCAAATCGGATAATAATTGCGACCTCTAGAGACTCTAGAAGTCAAGATCCCAGATCGGTTTATTTGGCAGCTATATCAGGTTATGAACCGATTTGAACCTTATTTGACACAGTTGTTGGAAGTAAGAATAAAAAACGTCATGCAAAATTTCAGCCATATCGGGTAGGAATTGCGCCCTCTAGAAGCCCAAGAAGTCAAGACTCAAGATCGGTTAATATGACAGCTATATCAGGTTATGAACCGATCTGAATCATACTTGGCACAGTTGTTGAATATCAGAACAAAACACGTCGTGCAAAATTTCATTCCAATCGGATAAGAATTGCGCACTCTAGAGGCTCAAGAAGTCAAGAAGTCAAGACCCAAGATCGGTTTATATGGCAGCTATATCAGGTTATGAACCGATTTGAACCATACTTAGCATAATTGTTGGATATCATAACAAAATACTTCGTGCAAAAATTCATTCAAATCGGATAAGAATGGCGCCCTCTAGACGCTCAAGAAGTCAAGACCCAAGATTGGTTTATATGACAGCTATATCAGGTTATTAACCGATTTGAACAATACTTGGCACAGTTGTTGGATATCATAAGAAAACACGTCGTGCAAAATTTCATCCCAATGGGATAAGAATTGCGTACTCTAGAGGCTCAAGAAGTCAAGACCCGAGATCGGTTTATATGACAGCTATATCAGGTTATGGACCGATTTGAACCATGGTTGTTGGATATCATAACAAAACACGTCGTGCAAAAAAAAAAATTCATTCCAATCGGAAGTCAAGACCCAAGATCGGTTTATATGGCAGCTAAATCAAAACATGGACCGATATGACCTATTTACAATACCAACCGACCTACACTAATAAGAAGTATTTGTGCAAAATTTCAAGCGGCTAGCTTTACTCCTTCGGAAGTTAGCGTGCTTTCGACAGACAGACGGACGGACATGGCTAGATCGACATAAAATTTCATGACGATCAACAATATATATACTTTATGGGGTCTCAGACGAATATTTCGAGTAGTTACAAACAGAATGACGAAATTAGTATACCCCCCATCCTATGGTGGAGGGTATAAAAATGTTCAGAAGATCGGTTGTTAAATGAGCTTGCGATTTGAGGCGAAACCCAAATATTTTTCTGACAAATTTAATAGGGCACTTTGCGGTCGAAGGAAATGGCAAGAAGTTAAGAATATTGGCATTGGAAGGTCAGAGGATGCTGCCCATTGCGATCTGGATCCAGATGAGCTAAATCTTCGTTTTGCTAATATTGACATATCTTATGTAGATGAGCCAATGTATGACTCATTTGCACCCAGCTGTGATACAACTTTCAATTTTACATGTGTTTCTCAATATGACACATTTCAGTCAACTCAGGACATTATTTCTACAAAATCTCGAGCGGATAGCACTAATTCTAATAAAAGTAAGTGTGCTTTCCGGGGACGGAGATTAGATTTGTTATGCACATTGATATAAAACCTACCTCCTTTGTGATTGATTCAAACTTGTTAATATGGCATCCAAGGAATTCAGCCGGCTTTCCCATAGCTCTGCCTGATCGGAGAAAGCCTCAAAGGCGGCTGAATTTTTGGCAGACTGCAACAGAGATTGATTATCTCCGATTTTATTTAAAACTTCTTGATAATCTTTAATCAACGATATTGATTGTCCCGATGAATCGTTTTGTTGTATCAATTTCAATTGAGCAGTAACAGACCATTGATCGAGTTCAGTCAAAGCCTGACGCACTACCTGTTCCGATGAGGCTTGTCTCACAATTTGAGTGATCTCCTGGGCATTTTGTTGCAGTAGAGCTTGATTTTCCAGCAACATTTCCAAAGTAAAATTATGCAAATTTTTCACATTATCCCTCTTGAGCAGTTGAAAAATTCTAGCCCAATGTCTTTCGGTCAATGAATCCGATTGCAATTGTTGTAGCAAAGGCATTAGGGTCTGTATCTTTTCAACGCTGCTGCGTATTCTTTTCGAGGGTAAATCTATGGAGGCATGTACAGAACCCTCCCATTTCGATATGAATTCGTTTAGTATATAAGGTCGGCGGCGATAGATGGCCCACTCTTCACTTAAAATGCCATTCAATTCGTTCAAGTAGTCATCATAGATAATCCACTCCTTGGATTGTTCGTTCATGGTGGCATTTATCTCTTCGAAAGGTTGCAACAGATCTTCAGGGAAGATCATATTGAATTTAGCACATTCCTCTAGTAATTGATCCTTCTTTTTCAAAATCTCTTGCCAATATTCCTGGCGTTCTTTGAACATCTCCAAAGTAGCTTCTTCATTGGCTTGCAATTCAGCTATGGTGGATTCCCAGCGTAGTAAGAATTTATCAGCCTCATTGCGTAGATTTTGTATTTGAGTTTGAGCCTGATCCTTAATCATATCTACTTGACGTTGTAATATCACTGCATGATTCTCCAATAAGGGCTGTAATTTTTCCCATTGTGTTAAAATGCCTGCCAATGAGGTGACACGCTCCTTACACCAGCCAGCCAGACAAGTGTCTTTGGATTTCACCAAGTCCAGTGTTTCGGTAACCTTGGGCAATTCGGTCATTATTTTTTCATATTTCATACCCGATTCGGTAATGGATGACTCATCCATGGGTACATTTTCCAGAAATTGTAAGGCATTTTGTAGGAAATCTTGTATCACCGAAATATCGTTGAGTATAGACTGGCGCAGACTGTGGGACAAAGCTTCCCAATAGCGGCGACTGATTTGTTCTATATCAGAACGCAAGGGTAATATGTCGATGACAATGCAGTCAATGGCTTCCTCATTGCTGAAGGGAAAACAAAAATGAAATAAGTCAGAGGTTCTGTTCCAGTTTCAATTGTTAGTTACTTACTTTTGTATTTTGGCAATCTTCTGACTGAAATTTTTACATTTTCGAAAATCTCTTTCCCAGTCATCGGCCACCTGCAGATGTATGCCACACAACTCTTCAATGTCTACACATCCCAGCGCCACCCATGGCAGCCATATTTTCTTGAATTTCGCCAATTTCTCAAATAGATCTTCTGCCTTTTCGTATAAGGGTCCAAAATAGTGTCGGTTATTTTCCACCATAGTCTTAAAGAGCTCTGGCCCCTTCTCTGATAGTCCACGAAAGCCACAGGGCCTCTCTATGAAACGTCTTAATTGGGTATAGTAACGTTCACGAATTTCCTCTTCGGGTGGCATGAAACAAAGTTGGCGTTGCCTGCAAAAAGAGAGAGAAATCCACAAATGATCAAATGTGATATTCTTCCACAGCCAGATCATATTTTTTGGGTGAGCTTGTCATGGTCTTACATTCAACTATATTTAGAGACTTCAAAGTGGTCTACAACATGACAAATTACGAAAATCTTATCTCTCGAAACTAAAATGACTACAGTTTCATCTCTGGAAAGGCTGATTGTCTTAAACGTGACAGAAAGGTAGACTCTGGATAACTTAAGAGACGCACCTCAGAGGGAGGCAGTAGTAGCGGCCCTCTACAAAGTAGATAAGCACCTCAAAGGGAGATAAGCACCTCAGAGGGAGGTTAGTTGTAGCGGCCCTCTACAAAGTAGTTTAACGTGTAGAGATGTCTCTCCAGCAGAAGAATGTTACCATGGCATCATTCCTCGATATTGAGGAGACTTTCAACAATGTAGAGATAGGACTGATTATAGCCACTTAAAAACCGCATGGTATCCGCCCTTGTCTTCTGCTACAAGAAGGGCAAGGTCGCATTACAACATTCGATGGAAGTAAAATACCTCATTGTACTAAGTATAACAATTTATACTCCCATCTCTGTATATATGTACAACTGTCTAATGAAGCAAAATACCTCGTGGCACCAAATGCCAGTGTATAAACTCCCATCTTTGTATATGGTTGCATTAAAACAGTCGAAGAAAGCAAAATACCTCGTCATAGTATGTACCGAAATTTAAACTCCCATCTCTGAATAGGGTCGAGATAAAAATAACGAAAGCAGTAAAATACCTCGATGTACTAAATAAGTATAAAACGTACCTCCCGGAAGCTTTCCTGCGAACAGGACGGTAGCGTTAATGACGCTGCCAAGATGAAAAAGTTTCTCTCGAAAACCCAAATGTCCAAACTGAAACGTTTGTAGACGACATGGGAGTGAGAGCAGAGACAACGGAGGACATGTGAAGGCTTTTGATAAAAACGCATTTTCCAAAGGATACGACGGGAATCGCGGAGACACCTGAATCTTGGATTGATGAGGTTGATCTAAGGCTTATTATAACGATGTTTATGGTAAAGGGAGTCTTAATGAGCTTTAAACCATTTAAGTCACCCGGATCTGATGGTATATTTCTGGCGTTATTACAAAAGGAGGCCGACTAACTGGCACCCCATCTGGCCATTATATTTTCAGCAATCCTACGACATGCCTGGCAAGAAACAAGGGTGGTATTGGGTCCGGCAAGTCCGGCAAGGCAACTTATGCGACACCAAAGGCCTACAGACCTATGAGCCTTACATTCTTTCTACTCAAAATCATGGAACGTATTGGAGACACCATGATAAAGAGTAGGGCGATGGAGAAAAAGTGCAACGCTAGGATAATGCAACAGGTTTAGAGCGGACCCATGAGGACTACACCCATTTGGGAACTGGAGACTATTCTAGATATCCGAATCATTGACATACAGATTAAGTGTGAGACAGCTACTGCGGCTATGAGACTTAAGGCAATGGGAGAATGGATTCAGGATGGTAGCAGCTCATACCATCGCGGTATAATTGAGGCGAAGATAGAAACCCCGGTTGGAATAGAAGAGATTTCCGATCAGATACCTGAGATGACTCTTGAGGTCAAGTGCGAGACACTGCTGCCAGCGGTACAATCTTGGATAGACAGAACTCTGGTATTGCCATCTGGGAGATCATTCTTTACAGATTGATCAAAGCTAGAGGACAGAGTGGGCCTGGGGGTTTACATTGAGAAACAAGAGACTGAGATCTGTTTTAGACTGCCTGACCATAATACGATTCTGCAGGCAGAGATCCGGGCAATCACGGAATGCGTGAGGAGGTGTGGTGTTAACGCGAGGACGTCGAGTGTGAACATCTTTATGGGCAATAAACTGGCCATCAGGGCAATAACAACACGGACGGTAAGGTCACGAACAGTCTTGGAGTGTAAGAAGTAGATTAATGCCTTTTCTGAAGATGGCGCAAACCACATCGTTTCTGTGCCGGGTCATAGTGCAGTGGGGATCGTGTAAACCAGCAGATTCTGTAATAGTTTCTGAAAATAGAGTATTTTTGGAGAGTACAGGCATTTTAAGTTATACAAGTGAAAATACAATTCTTAGGATACGCATGACACGATACTATTTTTTTACCCACGACTTGAGGAAGGGGGTATACTAACCTACTCATTCCGTATGTTACACCTCGAAATATTGATCTGCTACTCCATAAAGTACATATATTCTGGATCATCTTGACATTTTAAGCCAATCTAGCCATGTCCGTCCGTCCCTCCGACATTTGAAATCACGATAGTGGTCGAACGAATAAAGATACGCGCTTAAAATTTTGCACAGAGACATAGGGAATTGCAAATCAGTCCTACCGGTTCCGATTTGGATATAGCTCTCATATAAACCGATCTCCTGATTTGACTTCTTAAGCCCCTGGAAGCCGCAATTGTTATCCGATCTGGCTGAAATTTTGCAAGAAGTGTTACATTATAACTTCCAACAACATTGCCAAGCACTTTCCAAATAGGTCAATAACTTGGTATAGCTCCTATAAACCAATCTCCCGGTTTGGCGTTTTGGGCTCCTGGAAGCCACAATTGTCATCCAATTTGGCTGAATGATGATGATGATTTTTTACAGGGTGCAGCAGGACAGATAGAGAGCGGCACTTAAAAACAAGTAAAAGCATGCAAAGTTCGGCCGGGCCGAATGTTATATACCCTCCACCATAGGTCGCACTTGTCGAGTTCTTTTCCCGTTATCTCTTTTTAGGCAAATAAAGGATAAAAGAAAATAATTGCTATATTATTGGAGCTATATCAAGTTATGGTCCGATTCGGACCGATGTAGCCCATTTACAATCCCAACTGACCTACACTAATATAAAGTGGTTGTGCAAAATTTCAAGCGGCTAGTTTGACTCCTTCGAAAGTTAGAGTGCTTTCGACGGACAGACCGACAGAAGGACGGACGGATATGGCAAGATCGACTTAAAATGTTAACGATCAAGAATATGTATACTTTATGGGGTCTAAGATGAATATTTCGAGGAGTTACAAACAGAATGACGAAATAAGTATACCCCATCCTATGGGGATGGGGATTAGATACCGGAACCGATAAAATTTAAAACAAGTAAAAGCGTGCTAAGTTCGACCGGGCCGAATCTTATATACCCTCCACCATGGATCGCATTTGTCGAGTTCTTTTTCCGGCATCTCTTCTTAGGCAAAAAAGGATATAAGAAAAGAGTTGCTCTGCTATTAAAACGATATCAAGATATGGTCCGGTTCGGACCACAATTAAATTATATATTGGAGACCTGTGTAAAATTTCCGCCAATTCGTATAAGAATTGTGCCCATTGGGGCTCACGAAGTAAAATAGAGAGAACGATTTATATGGGATCTGTATCGGGCTATAGACCGATTCAGAACATAATAAACACGTTTGTTGATGGTCATGAGAGGATCCGTCGTACAAAATTTCAGGCATATCGGATAATAATTGCGACCTCTAGGGGTCAAAAAGTCAAGATCCCAGATCGGTTTATATGGCAGCTATATCAGGTTATGAACCGATTTGAACCTTATTTGACACAGGTTTTGAAAGTAAAAATAAAATACATCATGCAAAATTTCAGCCAAATCGGATAGGAATTGCGCCCTCTAGAAGCTCAAGAAGTCAAATCCCCAGATCTGTTTATAAGACAGCTATATCAGGTTATGGACCGATTTAAACCATACTTGGCACGGTTGTTGGATATCATGACGAAATACTTCGTGCAAAAACTCATTCAAATCGGATAAGAATTGTGCCCTCTAGAGGCTCAAGAAGTCAAGACCCAAGATCGGTTTATATGGCAGCTATATCAGGTTATGAACCGATTTGAACCATACTTGGCACAGTTATTGGATATCATAGCAAAACACGTCGTGCAAAATTTCATTTCAATCGGATAAGAATTGCGCACTCTAGAGGCTCAAGGAGTCAAGACCCCAGATCGGTTTATATGGCAGCTATATTAATTTATGGACCGATTTAAACCATACTTGGTTTTGGATATCCAAGTATGGTTTGGTACCATACAGTTGTTGGATATCATAAGAAAACACGTTGTGGAAAATTTCATTCCAATCGGATAAGAATTGCGCACTCTAGAGGCTCAAGAAGTCAAGACCCAAGATCGGTTTATATGGCAGCTATATCAAAACATGGACCGATATGACCCATTTACAATACCAACCGACCTACACTAATAAGAAGTATTTGTGCAAAATTTCAAGCGGCTAGCTTTACTCCTTCGGAAGTTAGCGTGCTTTCGACAGACAGACGGACGGACGGACGGACAGACGGACGGACATGGCTAGATCGACATAAAATTTCACGACGATCAAGAATATATATACTTTATGGGGTCTTAGATGAATATTTCGAGGAGTTACAAACAGAATGACGAAATTAGTATACCCCCATTCTATGGTGGAGGGTATAACAATGGTCTTGGATACCAGAGTATTAAAGCACGTGGTACACGGTGGAACCGATAAAATTTTAAAAAAATTTTGAAGATCCGCTTCCAAACGGAGACGACACGAGTTATTGGAGAGATATGGAAGTGAGATATTGATGCTGATGGTTATAAGTTGAAGAAGATCCTCTTGGTCGCAGGAGGATAGTTAAACATTAACAAATAGTATCGTTGACTGTCAAACTTCTAAGATTAGTATTCTCAACATACCGAAAAGCTATTTTAATATGTATATCCGGCAACTTATTGTTCATATCCACCAAACCAATGATATACTGGTACTCCAGCACCTTGTACAACTGATGATCCCAATGCAATTTGAAGGCATCGAGATTGGTAAAACATTGACGCTCTAAATGGGCTACCAATTCACGTAAGTGACGCATTTCATCCTTCCATATTTGACTCTGGGTAAAGAGATCAGTGTTCATGAGTTTAACCACCTGAAAAGAAGTGACAATAAGCAAAGTAATAGATTTGAGCTTTGATAACGTTTGCCCCCTATACCAACCGTTCTTTTGGCCTGCTCATGATAGCCCACCAATAAGGTGTTATCAGTTGACAATTTGGAGACAGCAGCTTGTAGCATATTGACATATCTTAAAACCGATTCTTCATCATTCCAGGCCACAGTTTCACTGTGTACCAACTTGGACAACTCCATGGCATTCTTAAGCATAATAGGTCTCTGACATGGTATCATGCGATCTCCTATGGTATTGTGAAAGGTTGCAATTTGTTGTAGTCTTCGAGCATAACACATGTATTTTGCAGCATGTGTAGCGGCCGTTCGCAACTCTGAGGGCACACTGTAACCCATGTTTTCAAATTCTCTAACATCTTGGCAGAAGGTTACCAGCTTGGGATTGAAGGTTACTCGCATTAGTTGACGTCCTTCCTTTTCGAATTTAACCACAGGCTGATCGTCACGTAAACTAAGACGGGAGAGATAGAGAAGTTTTAGGAATTTTTAACTTATAAAAGCTATTTACCGAAGATCTCCCGACTTTACTGCGGTGGTGTGTTGGCCACACCATATTTCGAAATTGGTTCTTAGCAATGATTCGGTCTCCTCTTTAATCTCTTGAACTGCTTTATTGATTTTTTCAAAGCCTTCTCGTCCTGATATAAGATGGCTAACCTTTTCAATTTCTTGGATCTGAAAGTAAGTAAAATTTTGTTACATAAAGGAAAATAAAAAAAATAAAAGTAAATAAAATAAAATAAAAATGAAATAAAATAAAATAAAATAAAATAAAATAAAATAAAATAAAATAAAATAAAATAAAATAAAATAAAATAAAATAAAATAAAATAAAATAAAATAAAATAAAATTAAATAAAATTAAATAAAATAAAATAAAATAAAATAAAATAAAATAAAATAAAATAAAATAAAATAAAATAAAATAAAATAAAATAAAATAAAATAAAATAAAATAAAATAAAATAAAATAAAATAAAATAAAATAAAATAAAATAAAATAAAATAAAATAAAATAAAATAAAATAAAATAAAATAAAATAAAAAAAATAAAATAAAATAAAATAAAATAAAATAAAAAAAATATAATAAAATAAAATAAAATAAAAGTAAATAAAATAAAATAAAATAGAATTGAATGGAATAATGGAATGGAATGAAATGAAATAACATAAACTTTATATAAAAGAGCTTTATCTTAATTTGAAACGATTTGAAGATGATCGCATAAAAATTTGCGATCTCTATTTTGTACACAAATGAATATGGACTGACATACAGACACAGACGGATATGGCTAGGTTAGGTTAGGTTTAAGTGGCAGTCTGTCATCAGACTCACTTAGACGTTTTCGTCCATTGTGATACCACAGGAACAGAAGAAGGAAGATGCCTTTTAGTTCCTACCGTTGAACCATACAGATCGCTTTAAAAAGCCCAATAACTTGCTAATGTTCACTTCCGCTGAATCAGAAAGGTTCTCAAAGAAATGAGAATTTAAAGAGGAACTCCTTCTAACTGCTAGTGCAGGACACACACACAGAAGGTGTTCTATAGTCTCTTCTTTTTCGATGTCCTCACAGCTTCTGCAAAAGTTTTTGCTGGCAAATTTCAGTCTGTCAGCATGTTTCCCTGACTGAGATGTCTGTTCAAGCCAATGAGAGCAAAGCAGTAGACCTCTTCAAGTCTAGATTAGGCCATATAGTTTTGGAATGATCTTTGTGACCATCTATCATTCGTTGCCCTTCGGGACTGATCCTGAAAATTTAGCTTACATATCGCTGGAGTCATACCCACAGATTCCAGTGTCCCTGGAGTGTGTAAGGTAGTTCCTAGTCTCGCAAGCTCGTCCTCTTTAGAATTCCCTGCGATATCTCTGTGGCCCGGCACCCAGAACAGGTGAATTTTGAACTGTTCAGCCATCTCGTTGAGAGATCTACGACAGTCGAGGGCCGTTTTTGTGTTCAGAAATACGTTATTCAGGGATTTAATGGCTGTCTGAGAAGATATTTATGCCAATCGTCGTAATGACATTATATCTTAGCCATTCCATCACTTCCTTAATTGCAAGGATCTCTGCTTGATACACCCAAAAGCCCACCTGGTCGTTTAGTTTGGAACCATCCGTATAGAAGTCTATGTAACTTCTGTTACCAGGGATATCGTAATTCCAATCGGTTCTATCAGGAATGGAACATCGGATATTGTATCAAGGATAACACAGTGTCCGTAGCCGCCATATGACCAATGAGAAAGCTCCCTTAACCTCACGGCAGTGGTCGCTGCAATTTGGGTAGCCACAATGTCCAGAGGCTTAAGATGTAGCATTAAATTTACTGCATCACATGGTGTCGTCCTCAGTGCGACTGTGATGCATTGGATCCGGTAAATTATTGAGCAGTAGGTGGATTTTATAAGCGCCGTCCACCAGACCACAACACCATATAGAATAATAGGTCTGACAACGGCAGTATATACCCAATGCATGACCCCCAAATTCTGGCAATGGCTCTATTGCAGGTGTATAGGGCAAGAGTGGCCTTTCTTGCCCTTTCCATAATGTTGGATTTGAAGTTCAATTTCCTGTCCAGCAAAACACCCAGGTGGTGTAGTCCTTAGTGAGGCTATCATGCACAAAAAAGCCATCCTTTGGGTCTGGTTAAGTACTGAGCAGTAGGTGAACTTTTGAAACGCCGTCCACCAGACCACAACACCATATAGAATAATAGCTTTGACAACGGCGGTGTATACCCAATGTATGATATGCGATCTAAATTCCCAACTTTTGCCAATGGCTCCCTTGCAGGTGTATAGGGCAAGAGTGGCCTTTCTTACCCTATCCAAAATGTTGGATTTGAAGTCCAATTTCTTGTCCAGCAAAACACCCAAGTATTTTGCGCTTTCTGTAAATGGAACATTCTATCCACCCAAGGAGACAGGTTCCACTGTAGGCAACTTGTATTTCCTGCTGAATAGAACTACTGCTGTCTTGCACGGATTTATATCCAGAGCATTTGCACGTATAGTTTCCTGAAGTATATCTCTTAGAGTGCTGGGAAACTTTCCCTAGCCGCAATTGCCACGTCATCAGCATACGCGACCACTTTTACACATTTTTCTTCCAGAGACAATAATATATTGTTAATGGCTATATTTCAAAGTAGAGGAGACAGTACACCTCCTTGAGGAGTTCCTTTGCTGACCCTACTTTTTGGATCCGCAGATCCCAAGCCTGTCGTAATGCATCTTTTAGTAAGTAAGTTATTGGGTTGCCCAAAATGTAATAGCGGATTTTTCATATAGTCGGCCTAGACAAATTTTTTCACAGCTTGTGGCTCTGTAATTGCATTCTTTCTTCTGTCAGTTATCAGCTATTACTTTAAGCTTGCTTTAGAAAAAAGTGTAAAAAAAGTATATTTGATTAAAGTTCATTCTAAGTTTTATTAAAAATCCATTTACTTTCTTTTAAAAAATCCGCAATTACTTTTTGGGCAATACAATATAATAAACTTTCTTATGGTAGAGTTGATGCCTAGAAACTCAAACATGGCTAAATGGATCAGGAAGTGATTCTCTATCGATTGCTTTACAAATTCACTGAGTTTTAGTACACAGTAGTGGTGTAGGCCATACTTATTCAACTCACCTGATGTTGCACCACCTTAAGCCAACGACACTCATTGCATATAACCGATAGGTGTCCCGTATCTGGTTCCATATTTGTATCCGTCATAGCCTTTCTCAAATCATGCAATAGAATTTGTAATGACTGCAAGAATTGTTCCCTCTCTATGGTCAATAGCTCCAAGACAGTGGGTCTTTGAATCAAAGTCTCATATTTAGAGAAAATGAAAATCACCTGCCTAGGATTACTCAAATGATGATGCAGCTGACCTTTAAGAGCAGCAGCTATGCGCTCATCTATGGGTTGCAATAATTGTTCGAAATTTTGCAAGGCCTTATTCCATTTGGTTTGACCCATGGCCGAAGTGTCGAATATATTGAAATCTCTGAAGGGTGAATCATTTTGCAGCATTTCCTTCATTTCATTGTCATGCAGCAGGGTGGAAATTTGTTTATACAAATTCTTAATGTTGCGTATTTCCAACACACGTTCCTTAAATTGTTCGGCTCTTTTGGGTACATGAGCCTCTCCCACCCAGGGGTGTTTTACATAATTGGGCCAAAAGAGGCGAGTTAAGGAATCGCATAATTGTATCCATGATTCGGCGGTATCAATGCATTGGCTCATCAAACTATTGACATGGGAGCTATTGAGAGACCAAATATCCTCACCTAGTAACTGTTCCAGGCAAGTCTCTATCAGATGATTGCCTATGACATCCATAATATCAGCCATACGATTCTGGGGGAATTGATAGGGTAAACGCCAAAGTTCATCAAAGTTATTGTGTGAACTATCGAGAAATTCTTCAATGCTGCTGCCTCCATTGGAGTTTATGGAACTGGCAAAATGGAAATAAGATTAAGTAGTAGTAAGAGTTGACAATCTGAACATTACAATAGTGGTTAACTAGGCCATGTAAGCTATAGATCTTACCTTATTTGCTGATCAATATTTTCCAGCACTCCCATAAACATCTGGGCCGCTTCGCGATCTATTCGCGAGCTAGATTTTTGGTTTAATTTTTGTTTCCAATATTTGATTTCATCTTTAATGGAGGTAATACCTGCAAATGGAAATAAAATGGTAAAAGTTAAAAATAAAAGGAACTAAAAAATCCTTAGAGAACAATCCTTATTCGTTATGGTCGAAATGCAAAGTTCTGCTATTGCTCTTCTTTACCCAGAACTCGTAGAAACATATATAATAACTTTTTGTACATGACTTTAAAGGGAATAACGATTATGCTAGATTTTGAATATACTTTGTTTTCATTTTTGAGATTACGTTGAAATATAAAACTGATTTCAGTATTCTTTGTTTTTTTTTTTTCATCCATGTTATAATCAAGAAATTTGTAAACTGCTTTATCTATGTAGCCTTGTAAATCGTGCAGTTCCTTTTCTCACAGCATTTACGATTTCCTTGATTTCCGTATATGATTCTAATCCGTTTATCTGCCAGCAAACCTTTCATAGCCACAACATTTTGGTAGCATATCCTAATTCGACACATACAGGGTCATAAATACAAATACATCTTAAAATTTAAATTTACTTCATCTGCATATGGATGCATTGCACTGAACCAGTTTCCATTATATATGGACATCGTACAAGGACAAAGTTTCATAGTCTCATTTAGACGCTTTGATGTATGTTCACATAAATGTAGGAGAGAGTACACAGAGAAAAACTTTAAAGAAGTAAGAGTGTACTAAGTTCGGCCGGGCCGAATCTTATATACCCTCCACCATGGATCGCATTTGTCGAGTTCTCTTCCCGGCATCTCTTCTTAGGCAAAAAAAGATAAAAGAAACAAGAAGTAAAATAGAGAGATCGATTTATATGGGAGCTGTATAGGGCTATAGACCGATTCAGACCATAATAAACACGTATGTTTATGGTCATGAGAGAATCCGTCGTACAACATTTCAGGCAAATCGGATAATAATTGCGACCTCTACAGGCTCAAGAAGTCAAGATCCCAGATCTGTTTATATGACAGCTATATCAGGTTATGAACCGATTTAAACCATACTTATCACAGTTGTTGGATATCATAACAAAATACGTCGTGTCAAAATTCATTCAAATTGGATTAGAATTGCACCCTCTAGAGATTCAAGAAGTCAAGACCTCAGATCGGTTTATATGACAGCTATATCAGGTTATTGAGCGATTTGAACCATACTTGGCACAGTTGTTGGATATGATAACAAAATACGTCGTGCCAAAATTCATTCAAATTGGATAAGAATTGCGCCCTCTAGAGGCTCAAGAAGTCAAGACCCCAGATCGGTTTATATGGCAGCTATATCAGGTTATGAACCGATTTGAACCATACTTGGCACAGTTGTTGGATGTCATAACAAAACACGTCGTGCAAAATTTCATTCCAATCGGATAAGAATTGCGCACCCTAGACGCTCAAGAAGTCAAGACCCAAGATCGGTTTATATGGCAGCTATATCAAAACATGGACCGATATGACCCATTTACAATACCAACCGACCTACACTAATAAAAAGTATTTGTGCAAAATTTCAAGCGGCTAGCTTTACTCCTTCGGAAGTTAGCGTGCTTTCGACAGACAGACGGACGGACGGACATGGCTAGATCGACATAAAATGTCACGACGATCAAGAATATATATACTTTATGGGGTCTCAGACGAATATTTCGAGTAGTTACAAACAGAATGACGAAATTAGTAAACCCCCCATCCTATGGTGGAGGGTATAAAAACGCATTAAGTTCGGTAGGGCCTAATTACGGATACCAATCATCACGGATATAAATATTAACCTACTTACGTCAAGTCCGGTAAAAAATACACCATTCACGGAACCTGCAGCTATATCGAAATAAGGTCCGATCTGGACCCAACTCGGCAGGGACGTCGACCTAAAAACAGGAGATTAGTTTATATGGTAGCTATATCTCAATATAGTCCTAACATACAAATACAAACAGCATGCCTTTGTCAAGGGAAGTTCGGTGGAGACTGCCCTGCACGAGGTTGTGCATAAAATAGAAGAATCGTTCGATGCCAAAACGTACACACATACCGCCTGTGCATTGACTTCGAGGGGGCTTTTAACAATGTGCGGAGCGACACACTGATCCAATCCTTAGACCAGTACCGGGTGGACCCGGTCCTTAGAGACTGGATAAACCATATGCTAAGGAACAGGTGGATAAATTGTGTGTCCATTGGCATAAATATAAGGGAGAAAGTACCACAGGGAACGCTACAGGGGGGCATTTTATCGCCACTCCTATGGGTGACCACTATAAATAACCTATTACGGATGCTGGCTGAGGAGTTATTTGAACCCGTCTGCTATGCAGACGATGTTATAAGGTAAGGATCCGAACGCGCTATGCAGAAGGGCCGAAATGGTCTTGCATATGGCATATGACTGGGCTAGACCCAGAGGTCTCAATGTTAACCCAGAGAAGACTGAAATATGTCTGTTCACGAGAAAGATGAAGGTGGGTGAATTTAACGCACCACGTCTCCTCAATAAGACTATTTCGATATCTGACAAGGTCAAATACTTAGGTGTGGTCTTGGACAGGAAACTGAATTGGAAGTGTCACATTCAGGAGCGTACTGAGAAGGCTCACAGATGTTGGGCGCTATGTAGACGGATCGTAGGCTCGAAATGGGGCCTGAATCCTAGGATAGTCCACTGGCTCTACAGGAGCGTAATTAGACCAATACTTACTTACGCCTCAGTAGTTTGGTGGACTGCTATGGAGAAATAGTGCAACATAAGGACCATACAACAGGTTCAGAGAACATGTTGTCTTGGCATAGGCGGAGCGATAAGGACCACGCCCACTAGGGCACTGGAGACTATTCTAGATATCCGACACATTGACATACAAATTAAGTGTGAGGCAGCCACTGCGGCTATGAGACTTAAGGCGATGGGAGAATGGATTAAGGATGGGAGCAGCTCACACCATGGCGGTATAATCGAGGCGACGATAGGAAACCTGGAAGGAAGTTGAGAGGTTTCCGATCGGATACCTGAGATGAACCTTGAGGTCGAGTGCGACGCATTGTTGCAATCGGCACAGTCTTGGATTGACGGAACCCTAGTATTGCCATCTGGAAGATCATGTTACACGGATCGATCAAAGCTAGAGGACAGAGGTGGCCTGGGGGTTTACTTTGAAAATCCAGGGAATGACATCTGTTTTAGACTGCCTGACCATAATACGATCCTGCAGGCGGAGATTCGGGCGATCACGGAATGCATGAAATGCCATAAGGGCAATGACAACCAGGACGGTAAGGTAACGAACAGTCTTCCAGTGTAAGAAGGAGATTAACGCCTTCTCTGAAGATGGGAAAATCCGCATCGTTTGGGTGCCGTGCTATAACAGAGTAAGGGGAAATGAAAGGGCAGACGATTTGGCGGTGAAGGCCAGAGGACTGCTGTCAATAAACTTGGTTAACCCGAAGCCTTTCGGTTCGACGCAGTCTGAGTTAAGGGAGTCGGCGACGAATGCACATGCAACATTTTGGGACAGCAAAACGGTCGGTAGGACGGCGAAAATCCTATTGGGGGATCCAGATCATGAGAAGACGAGGCTTTTACTGAAAGGAAGCAAGAAGGAGGTCAGTACAGCTATTGGTATCATAACGGGACACCTTGGACTACGAGCTCACTTATGTAAAATCGGTGCGACAAGTGATAACATGTGTTGGGCATGTGAGGAAAATGAAGAGACGTTGGAGCATTTCCTTTGTCATTGCCCGGCTTTCGCGTCCAACAGAAACCTGTACTTAGGTGGAGACACAATATCAGACACGAAACAACTTAGGTGAGTGGCATTGAAAACAATTAAGGATTTTGTAAGTAGCACGGAACTCCCAACTTAGATTTTCTTTTTTGAGGTTACTTTTTTTTGAATTTAGAGCGCACAACAAGTCGACTATTGACTTATAACTTGTGTATGTCCATAGTCGTATGGGGCGGATTAATATCTGCACCCTCTTTTCAACCTAACCTATCAGTATTTGTAGTCTCCTCCTCGCAGTCCACCAAACTACTGAGGCGTAAGTAATTATTGGTCTTATCACGCTTCTTGAGAGCCAGTGGACTATCCTCGGATTCAAGCCCCATTTCGAGCCTATGGCATGTCTATATAGTGCCCAACATCTGTGAGCCTTCTCAGTATGTTCCTGACATGTGACACTTCCAATTCAGTTTCCTGTCCAAGGACAAATATTGTTAGGTGGAAACAAATTTTTTGCAAGGGTTTAAGGGACATATGCAAGCAAAAGCGTGCTAAGTTTGGTCGGGCCAAATCCTAAGTCCCACGACCATGGATCAAGTCTTTGTCCCAATTTTTCGTCAAATCGGATGAAAATTTGGGTTTTTAGGGGCTCCAGAAGTCAAATCGGGCGATCTGTTTATATGGAAGCTATATCTGTTTATAGACCGATTCAGATCATACTTGGCACGCCATGACAAATTTCATCCAAATCGAATGAAAACTGAGGCTTCTAAGGGCTCAAAAAGCCAAATCCGGCGATCGGTTTATATGGCGGCGTGGATGTTGGAAGTCATAATTCAAGTCCTTGTTTCAAATTTCACCCAAATCGGATAAAAATTGAGGCTTCGAATGCGTCAAGAAGGCAAATCGGGGGATTGGGTTATATGGATTCTATATCTGTCTATAGACCGATTCGAATCATACTTGGCATGGATGTTAGAAGTCTTAAGACAAGTTTTTGTTTCAAATTTCAGCCAAATCGGATTAAAATCGAGGCTTCTAAGGGCTCAAGAAGACAAATCCGGGAATCGGTTTATATGAGGGCTATATCTGTTAATAGATCGATTAGGATCATACTTAGCATGAATGTTGGAAGTCATATTCCATGTATTTGTCTCAAATTTCAACCAGATCGGATGAAATTTGAGGCTTCTAAGGGCTCAAGATCCGGGGATCGGGTTCTATGGAGGTTATATCCATATCTGAACCGATATGTTTGCAATCCCCAACGACTTCCTCACAATTCACAGTTACGCTACGATTCGCATCATCTTTGAAGAAGTACGGTCCGATGATGCCACCAGCACATAAAATGCACCAAACTTCCATGTCATATTCCATGTATTTGTTTCAAATTTCAGCCAGATCGGATGAAATTTGAGGCTTCTAGGGGCTCAAGATCCGTGGATCGGGTTCTACGGGGGTTATATCCATATCTGCTCACTATCCTCACTATTCACAGTTACGTTACGATTCGCATCATCTTTGAAGAAGTACGGTCCAATGATGCCACCAGCACATAAAATGCACCAAACTTAGACTAATCTGAACCATATTCGTTGTGGATGTATAAAGATCGATTAACAAATGCGCCTTGTATGGGCCCCTTAGTATGCCCCCATCCTGTGATGTAGGTTTATGGAGAATGGAGGACTAATGATTTAAATTTCGATTTGACACCATTTTTGTTCTTTAAATTTTCTGTCAGTGTAGTATATTGTGAATGCATCTAAACGAAACTTGCATAAAGGTAAAAATAACAAATTTGCATATCATTACATAACTTACCACTTTGAGGTAAACCCAATGTAGAGCCAAGTGAAACATGTAGATTTTCCAGTAAACCACTTAACTCCGGACTATATTCGGTTTTCTGCAAAAAGGTTGTCAAAGGAATAGGGATCAGTAAAAAGAGAACACAACAAGGGCAGAGAGGTATAACAAAATCATAGAAATAATAAATGAATACAAACAACTAAGAAACAACAACAAGATTTGAAAGCAGCACTTAACCTGCAACCAAAAAACAAAAACAAAAGTTTGCTAAAGCTATTGAAACCACATTGGCAGAAATGTTTTGCATAAAATTTTCTGCCTCACCGAGTGAGTGGGTGATAGTGGCAACTTGAAATATTGAAAATTCGAGAAATATTTATGGAAATATGGAAAAACTTATATAAGGATGCTTAATTTGGCATGGCAGAATTTTTAAAATAAGAAACTACTATTTTTATACCCACCACCGAAGGATGGGGGTGTAGTCATTTTGTCATTCCATTTGCAGCACATCGTAATATCCATTTCCTATAAAAGGGTGTATATTCTTGAACGTCGTAAAATCTAAGACGATCTAGCCATGTCCGTCCGTACATCTGTCCGTCTGTCTGTTGAAATCATGCTACAATCTTTAAAAATAGAGATTTTGAGCTGAAAAATTTTCACAGATTCTTTTTTATCCATTGGCAGGCTAAGTTCGAATATGCGACTATATCTTGATAAAGCCCCCATATAGACCGATCTCCCTATTTAAGGCCTTAGGCCCTTTAAAACCACATTTATTATCCTATTTTGCCGAAATTTGGGGTAGTAAGATGTGTTAGTCCATTTGACATCCTCCTTCTAGTTGACCTAGATTGGTCCAGATTTGGATAAAGCTGCCATATAGACCGATTTCTCGATTTAAGGTCTAGGATCCTTAAAAGGCGCATTTCTGGTCCGATTTCGCTGAAATTTGGAACAGCGAGTTGTTTTGGGCCCTTCGACATCTTTTATCAATTTTGTCCAGACCGGTCTAGATTTGGATATAGCTGACATATCGACCAATCTCTCGATATAAGGTCTTTGGCCCAAAAAGCCTCATTAATTGTCCGATTTGGCCGAAATTTGGGACAATGAGTTGTGTAAGGCCCCTTAACATCCTTCATCAATTTGACACAGATCGGTCCAGACTTGGAAATGGCTGAAATATAGTCCGATCTCTCGATTCAAGATCTTGGGATCATAAAAGACGCATTAATTGTCCGATTTCGTAGAAATTTGGGACAGTGAATTGTGTTAAGCCTTTAACATCCTTCTTCAACTTGACCCAGATCGGCCATATTGACCGATCTCTCGATTTAAGGTCTTGGACCAGTTAAAGGCTCACTGATTGTCCGATTTCGCCGAAATTTGGGGCAGTGAGTAGTGTCAGGTCCTTCGTCATCCTTCTTCAATTTGACCCAGGTTGGTTTAGATTTGGATATAGGTGACGTACAGACCGATCTCACGATTTAAGGTCTTGGGCCCCTAAAAGGCGCAGTAAGTCCGATTTCTCCGAAATTTGGGACAGTGAGTTGTGGCAGGTCCTTCGACATTCTTCTTCAATTTGATCCAGATCGCTCCGGATTTTTATAGCTGCCAAATAGACCCATCTCTCGATTTAAGGTCTTGGGCCCATAAAAGGCGCACTTATTGTTCGATTTCGCCGAAATTTGAGACACTGAGTTGTGTCAGGCCCTTCGACATACTTCTTCAATTTGACCCAGATCGGTCCAGATTTGGATATAGCTGCCATATAGACCGATCTCTCGATTTAAGGTCTTGGCCCCATTAAAGACGAATTTATTATCCGATTTCGTTCAAATTCAACGCAGTGACTTATGTCAGGCTTTTCGGGATCCGTGTCGTATATGGTTCAGATTGGTCTGTATTTGGATATAGCTGCTAAAAATGCCAATATTTTGTTCTAAAAAAATGAACAGTGATTTGTATTTATTAGACCAAACAATTTTCGTGCCGAATTTGGTCCAAATCGGACCATATTAGGATATCTGCTATTGGTGCATAAATTATGCATTTTTCCCCGGATTATGACTAAAGGTGGTTTACATATATACCCGAGGTGTTGGGTATCCAAAGTTCGTCCTGGCCGAACTTAACGCCTTTTTACTCTTTTGGAAAAAAAATGATCCACAAAGCAAGTTTTATTGGTTTTTCTTTGTTTATTGGGTTGCCCAAAAAGTAATTGCGGATTTTTCATATAGTCGGCGTTGACAAATTTTTTCACAGCTTGTGACTCTGTAATTGCATTCTTTCTTCTGTCAGTTATCAGCTGTTACTTTTAGCTTGCTTTAGAAAAAAAGAGTAAAAAGAGAATATTTGATTAAAGTTCATTCTAAGTTTTATCAAAAATGCATTTACTTACTTTTAAAAATCCGCAATTACTTTTTGGGCAACCAATAAATTGTACACTCATTTATATGAGAGAACTAACATATCACTCTAATACTGAACTTTTAGTTTCCCCCTTCTCATTATACATGGTCTTTATAAAAATGCTTCCTTTCTTTATTTAATTATCTTAAATTTTTACATAGAATTACAACATTTTTGGTAAACTTACGAGATTAACTTTTTTCCCTTTCCCTGTTTAAAAAACACAGCATTATGCCAATCCCATTCAGCCCATGTTATGACAGTTTTAATTATTAAACTTCCTATTTTAGGCTACTCAAAGTTCTCCCTAACTTTTCTTCTCTTTTACTATGTTTTGCTATGTTTCAGTGCTCCTCTATATAATTTTAATTAATACAGAACATGTATGCACTGTTTTGTCCATACTACAAACAACTTGCCCATTAACAAAGGCCATTTCCAATGGATAACTCAATTCATTTTCACAATTTTTCATTATGTGCAAAATGGCAATTCATCTAAGCATTAGCCACTTGTATCCTTGAATGGCTGTTGCCTGTTCAAGTGAAGGATGTAGGCACTTCAATTATAATCTTTTTTTTTCGAGAGAGAAAATTTTCATTAGTTAAATTTTCCTTTCCCTAGTTAAAATGAAAACGTGCCATTCTTGTTGTTCGAATATAACCAGGCAAAAATACAAATGAAAAATGCAAAAAATTACAGTAACAGAATGTAAAAGAGTGTGCCGTAAAATTAATTCCAATAAACCAAAAATTTAATTGTTAATTTATTAATTAATTAATAATTATTTAAAAACATTGGTAAAAAAAACTAATTATAACAAGTAAAAAGGTGTCGGGCCGAACCTTGGATACCCACCACCTCGGGAATATATGTAAACCACCTTTCATCAAAATCCGGTGAAAATTGCATAACTTATGTCCCATAGCAGTTATAGCGAAATATATTCCGATTTGGACTAAATACTAATAGGTACAAGTCATTGTTCAATTGTGTATAACAAAATATTGGTCTTTTTAGTAGCTATATCTAAAAATAAACCATAGACAACATGGATGTCGAAAAGCCTAACATAAGTCACTGTGTAAAAATTCAGCTCAATCGGATTATAAATGCGTCTTTTGGGGCCAAGACTTTAAATCGAGATATCAGTCTATATGGCAGCTATATGCAAATCTTGATCGGTCTAGACCGAATTACAAAAATAAGTGGAGGAGCTTAACTTAACTCTCTGCCCCAAATTTCGGTAACATCGGATTATAAACGCGCTTTTGTGGGCCCAAACCATTAAATCGAGAGATCGGTCTGTATGGCAGCTATATCCAAATCTGGACCGATCTGTGCGATAATGCAGAAGTATGTCAAGGGGCTTAACTTAACTCACTGTCCCAAATTTCGGCGACATCGGACAATAAATGCGTGATTTAAGGGCCTAAGACCCCAAATCGGAGGATCGGTCTATATGGCAGCTATATCCAAATTTGGACTGATCTGGGCCAAATTGAAGAAGGATGTCGAAGGGCCTATCACAGCTCACTGTCCCAAATTTCGGCGACATCGGACAATAAATGCGCCTTTTATGGCCCCAAAACCTAAAACCGAGAGATCGGTCTATATGGCAGCTATATCCAAATCTGAACCGATCTGAGTCAAATTAAAGAAGGATGTCGATGGGCCTATCACAGCTCACTGTCCCAAATTTCGGAGACATCGGACAATAAATGCGCCTTTTATGGCCCCAAAACCTAAAACCGAGAGATCGGTCTATATGACAGCTATATCCAAATCTGAACCGATCTGAGTCAAATTAAAGAAGGATGTCGAAGAGCCTAACACAACCCACTGTCCCAAATTTCGGCGACATCGGACAATAAATTCGCCTTTTATGGCCCCAAAACCTAAAACCGAGAGATCGGTCTATATGGCAGCTATAACTAAGTCTGAACCGATCTGTGCCATATTGCAGAAATATGTCAAGGGGCTTAACTTATCTCACTGTCCAAAATTTTAGCGACATCGGACAATAAATGCGCCTTTTATGGACCTAAGACCCTTAATCAGCGGATCGGTCTATATGGCAGCTATATCCAAATCTCAGCCGATCTGAGCCAAAATGACGAGGGATGTTGAAAGGCCTAACACAACTCACTGTCCCAAATTTCAGCAAAATCGATTAATAAATGTGGCTTTTATGGGTCTAAGACCCTTAATCAGCGGATCGGTCTATATGGCAGCTATATCCAAATCTCAACCGATCTGAGCCAAATTGACGAGGGATGTCGAAAGGCCTAACGCAACTCACTGTCCCAAATTTCAGCAAAATCGATTAATATATGTGGCTTTTACGGGCCTAAGACCCTAAATCGGAGAACCGGTCTATATGGCAGCTATATCCAAATCTGGACCGATCTGAGCCAAATTGACGAAGGATGTTGAAAGGCCTAACACAACTCACTTTCCCAAATTTCAGCAAAATCGATTAATAAATGTGGCTTTTATGGTCCTAAGACCCTAAATCGGAGGATCGGTTTATATGGCAGCTATATCCAAATCTGGACCGATCTGAGCCAAATTGACGAAGGATGTCGAAGGGCCTAACGCAACTCACAGTCCCAAATTTTAGCAAAATCTGATAATAATTGTAGCTTTTATGGGCCTAAGACCCTAAACCGGAGGATCGGTCTATATGGCAGCTTTATCCAAATCTGGACTGATCTGGGCCAAATTGACGAAGAATGTCGAAGGGCCTAATACAACTCACTGTCCCATATTTCAGCAAAATCGGATGATAAATGTGGCTTTTATGGGTCTAAGACCCCATAAATGTGGCTTTTATTGGCCTAAGACCCCAAATCGGCGGGTCGGTCTATATGGGGGCTATATCAAGATATAGTCCGATATAGCACATCTTCGAACTTAATCTGTTTATGGATAGAAAAGGAATCTGTGCAAAGTTTCAGCTCAATTTCTCTATTTTTGAAGACTGTAGCGTGATTTCAACAGACGGATGGACAGACGGACGGACATGTCTAGATCATCTTAGATTTTTACGCTGATCAAGAACATATATACTTTATAGGGTCGGAAATGGATATTTCGATGTGTTGCAAACGGAATGACAAAATGAATATACCCCCATCCTTCGGTGGTGGGTATAAAAATAGATTGTAAAATAAATTTCAATTTTTTAATATTTTTTTGTAATATTTTTTCGTCACACTCTAAGGTAATATATTAAAAACACTAATCAAACATACCCGAACATTTGCATGCGGTGAAAAAACACGTGAAACAGAATTGTAAATGGATTTGACCAAACCTCCTTCGAGCGTCAAAATGCCAAGTGCTTGGTTATCCACGCCAGCATTGGACGATGTCTGCCTCGATGATGTGGCATTGCTTCTGCCACCCCCTCCACCTCCTCCGCCACTGCCTGTACGAGCGTTTACCTGCGGTATTTTGTAGAAGAGCAAGGATACCTCATCGTTTGGTATGCCATGGTGAAATTTAATTGTATCCTCATCTTGATTATGTACGGCTGAGATTACAGTGAGTTCATCGTTTTCCAAAAATTCTAATATTCTGGCGGTTTGTTCGTCCAAAGTCAAACCGGTGAGTTGACGGGCCGAGAAGTATTCAACTAACGGCAGGCAGGTAGGTTCATGTCGAAAGAAAAAAATGCGCAGAAAAACGACAACAACAAAGGTTAAACAAAGCATATAACCTAAATATTTAGGTCAGCTTAATTAGAAGCCTCCACCACGTCCATACAGAAATTGTGCACAGCATTTAGGTTGCGGTTGAGCCACCTAATCTTTGTCCTGGCTTTGGAGTATCCTTTTTTTTCTACGTCGTCATCTTGTTCTTGCAGTGCCACCCCACAAACTTGATGACTTACCTGATGTGTTAATGATGAATTTGGTTTTGTGGCTCATTTTCCGGTGATTTGAGTTGGCAATCGTCCTCAAAAATTACTTTTTTTATGAAGGCTTTAAACTTTAACAAGAATTTAAATTTTTCCAACAAAAGTTTTTCGGTTTTTCATCAACTGGCACTGTTAAATGCCCTCCATATGTTTGAATGTGAATGCTTTTCCTAGTTGTTGGTCGGTTGGATGGTTGACTAACTTGCTGTTGGTGTCCTGGGTGCAATTTGGTTGCCTTTGGCCCTGTATCCCTTGGCAACCATCCATTTTCATTTGTTGCCATGGTTAACATGCTGGTTGTCCAGGTTTCACTCACCTGTTTGCCAATGTCGGTTGGTCGGCATTGTCGATGACAATATTTTTGTTTGTATTGGCGTTGTTGTGGCAGTTGCTGGTGTTTTTGTTTATCCATTCATTGGGAATGTTGTTGGTAAACAACATTAGGAGTCACGTGTTAGATTGCCTTTGGTGGTGGTTGTTTTAATTTAATTGTTATCCTCGATTTTCCCAGGCCAGCACACTGCCTGTCAGCGTTTGCATATCGTTTGTCAATGTAGCTGTCATTGTGCGTTGGCCCCAAATGTTGCGTTGGCCCAAAGGTGCTGTCAAAAATCAAATGATTGGAATGTTTTGTCAAAGGCAATATTGCCAAGTAAAAACGTGTTAAGTTTGGCCGTACCGAACTTTGGATACCCACCACCAAGGATATAATAATCATACCATTTTATTATAACTCCCCTACTATATCCATAGTTATATCTTAATATGGGCTGGTATCGTTCATATTTTATTCAGGTCCCGAGAACTCAAGTATACAAGTAACAGTTTCAGCGAAATCACGTAAGAAATCCGATTTTTATGGGATTAAGGATTAAGATTAGAAAATCAATATATAAGACAGTTATATCTGCATAGTCTGATCTGATTCATATTTGGGTCGGATGTCACTATTAAAAATTTCAAAATAATCGGGTAATAAATAGAGATTTTATGGGCTTCAGACTCTTAACCGGCATATCGCTCTATATGACAGCTATATCTATATATCGTCCGATATGAATCAAATTGGGGACTGATAACAGGAGGCTTCAGACAACTCACTATTTCAAATTTCAGCGAAATCGGGTAGTAAATAAAGCTTTTATGGCCTTCAGTCCCTTTATCGGCAGATCGGTCTATATGGCAGCTATATCTAAATATAGTCCGACCTGAACCGTATTTAATTCGGATGTTGGTAGGCTTAAAATAACTCCATGTTTGAAATTGCAGCGAAATTGGGTGATAAATGCAGCGTTTATGGGCTTCAAACCCTTAATCGGCAGATCGGTCTATATGGCAGCTACATCCAAATATGGTCCGATCTGAACCACATTTGGGTCGGTTGTCAAGAGGCCTTTAACTACTCACTGTTTCAAATTTCAGCGAAATCGGGTAATAAATAAAGCTTTTATGAGCTTCAGACCCTTTATCGGCAGATCGGTCTATATGACAGCTATATCTGAATATAGTCCGATCTGAACTATATTTGGGGCGGATAACAGGAGGCTTCAGAAAATTTACTGTTTAAAATATCAGCGAAATCGGGTAATAAGTAAAGTTTTTATGGGTTTCAGACCCTTTATCGGCAGATCGGTCTATATGCCGGCTATATCTAAATATAGTGCGATCTGACCACATTTGGGTCGGATGTCGGAAGGCCTAAAACTACTCAATGCTTCGCCGAAATTTAAGAGGGTGAGTTATATTAGGCCCGTCGACATCCTTCGTCAATATGGCACAGATCTGTCCAGATTTGGATATAGCTACCATACAGACCGATCTCTCGGTTTCAGGCTTTGGGGCCAAAAAAGGCGCATTTATTGTCCGATGTCGCTGAAATTTAAGACAGTGTGTTGTGTTTAGCCGCTCGTCATCCTTCTTCAATTTGGCACAGATCGCTCTAGATTTGAATATAGCTGCCATATAGACCGATCTCTCGATTTAAGGTTTGGGGGCCATAAAAAGCGCATTTATTGACCGATCTCGCCGAAATTTGGGATAATGCGTTGTATTAGGCTCTTCAACATTTTTCTGCAACTTGGCACAAATCAGTCCAGATTTGGATATAGCTACCATGTAGACCGATATCTCGATTTAAAGCCTTGGCCCCATAAAAGGCGCATTTATAGTCCGATTTCACTGAAATTTTACACATTGATTTATGTTAGGCTTTTCGACATCCGTGTCGCATATGGTTCAGATCGGTTTACTTTTAGTTATAGCTTCTAACAAGACCAATATTTTGTTATACACAATTGAACAATGACTTGTACTTATAAGTATTTGGTCCAAATGGGAACATATTTCGATAAAACTGCTATGGGACATTAGGTATGCAATTTTCACCGGATTTTAGTGAAAGGTGGTTTACATATATATCCGCGGTGGTTGGTTTCTAAAGTTCGGCCCGGCCGAACTTAACGCCTGTTTAGTTGTTACTTATCATTTTTGTTTGAAATATAGATGATGGAAAATTAACGATAGTATCGATACTATCGATTTATAATTGAAACTATCGAATGTTGCGATTATCGATAGTTTGTCAGCTCTACCCCAATGGCTGTTTTTCAAAAAGGAGCCACAAAAACCGGAAATATGCCCCAAGTGTTTTGTTGTTGTTCTCTTTTATCTGTTTGTGGCATATTTTAATTTTTGGTTTGGGGTACAATTTCGTGGTGCCAAACTTTATACCGCCAATATTATGGTTTTTTTCTCATGCTTTATGGTCTCAGTGTTTATTTGAATAAATTTTGTGAAACTGTACAAAATCTATTTTTTTAAGTAAAAAACTTAACTTCAGACACCTAAATTCTTCCCTTATGTTCCATAAGAGGACAGTTTCCAGCCCAATTTTTTGCTAGAGCGAAAATAACTGACTCTTTCTTGACCTTTTAAAAGGGGGCTGTTATTACTCTAGATAACCGGCCCAATATATCGATGTCATCCTTATAGGCCAGTAGGTTGATTTCTCTCATTGGGTCTTTAATCTTCTAGTTCTGTTTGTAACCCATCGGTTCCTGCTGCTTTATTGTTGTTGAGCCTGGTTATTGCTACATTGATCTCAGTCTGACTATGTGGCATGCTTTTCGCGCCTTCACCAGGGATTGGACTATCGAATACCTATAGCTGGGAGAAATGTTTTTTCTACACTCTGGTATTTTTGTCCTATCTGCAATTGTTTGTTTGTTAAATGTTTTATTAAAGCACTTGCTGCACAATTTTCTCTTAAAATTCACACATTTATTAATTTATTTATTAATGAGTCGAGTGACGTGACTTCGATGCGTTTCAGTGATTTTTTCAATAATTAAATTTCTTTGACACATTGACTCAGTTATTGTATGTGAAGTCGAGGTTTGCATATTTTTTGAAAAAAAAAAAAAAAACTTTCACATTACCACTATAATCAATAAAAAATAATTAGTGTTAATGTATGCATGCCGCATAAAAAAGGTATGGTAATTAAGCATGCGGCAGGATGCTTGTTAATGACACTCTTATATAATAAAATTGTAATTGCCACACACTCATGTCCTCGGTGGCTACATTAAAACCCATGCAACCTCTTCACTTCGTGGTGTACATGGCTACAGTTGCAAAATGTCTTGCATTGCATATAAATGAACAAAACATTAAATTAACTGTCAATTAAGAATAAAAATGTTAAATAATATTTCCATTCAGATATGCATGGTTTTTTATTTTATTTTTTTAATGTTAATTGGTTGAAAAGGCTTAAATGATAATTCAATAGTAATTCAATGTTTAAGGATATTACATTGTGGGATGAATTTAAGTTCAAAACCCCAAGGGCTAGGGAAAGGGAAAACAAATATTAATGGCAAGCAAATGGTATATAGCGTCCATCTCAGTCAATAAAAACACCCAGGAAAACATGCCTCTTTGCATCCTTTATTAAAACGCCTTCTGTTTTCCTTTCTCCTTACGCCTGCTTTATCATTTTCCTTCAACTTTTCCCAATGCCATAAAGTCAAATCCAGTTAACACATCCATTTAAGTGAGTTTTGTGTTACACCTCAACAACACATTCAAGCGGCCATAAAAAATAATCACTTCAAATTTCCATTTGAGTAGAAAAATCTTAACCATGTTAAGTCTTCAAATCGAAAAAAAAAAACAGAAGTGAAGCCAGGGACAACGAACGTAAGGCCAGGCATAGAAGTAAAACGCCAGGGATCAATCCCAAACGAAACGAAAACCATTTAAAGGTCATTAATTGAATTGCACTGGCGAAAAGTGATAAAAGCGATAAATGCCAGTGGCCTTTTTCGCTTTCTACGCTCAAATCCTCACGCACCACAGGATGTTCTTGCTTTGCCATCCTTATGGATTTTAGGAATAAACAAAAAAAAAAACACTCTACATCCTTTCTAACATTGTCCACCTTGTGGTAAAATAAACATTCACATATAGTCTAGCGCTAAGTGTTCATAGTAACACATATGGAAGGAGTACACGAAGGAAGTAGTGTACATGACAAGCTAGATTAAAGTCAAGTATGTTGAACTTCCTGCTATGGACAAACCAAATACACTAATCTACAAAGATGTGGAGAACATAATGATTTTATATGTGTTACATTAGGCTAGTAAAGGAAAATAATGTGCCATAGTTTGCATCGAAGCCATATTACTTTCGTCGCTCCGATTCTACAACCTCCAAATCTTTTTGATCTCCCTCTATCCGTCTAGCTTTTGAAAGCGCTTAAACTTAATCACTAATTGGTTCTTGGTTCCTTCCTCATCTCATTAGTGCCCTGACCTATCCGTTGTGTCACATAAATTTTTAGTAAACTATAACACAAAAAAGGCATTGAGTTCCGCCAGCCAAACTTTGATGAACTTCGGATATACACAAAAACCATTTTCGTTAAAATCCGATGAAAAATTCACAATTTATGACCCCAAGAAATTTAATAGAGATATCGATCTATATATTGGGTTGCCCAAAAAGTAATTGCGGATTTTTCATATAGTCGGCGTTGATAAATTTTTTCACAGCTTGTGACTCTGTAATTGCATTCTTTCTTCTGTCAGTTATCAGCTGTTACTTTTAGCTTTAGAAAAAAAGTGTAAAAAAGTATATTTGATTAAAGTTCATTCTAAGTTTTATTAAAAATGCATTTACTTTCTTTTAAAAAATCCGAAATTACTTTTTGGGCAACCCAATAGTAGACATATCTGAATATGATCAAATCGGGGCCACTTTCTGCCCGAGAGTCGAGGACTTCAACACTACTCATTGTTCCAAATGTCGGCGAAAAGAGGTACTAACTGTACCTTTTATGGATAGAAGGCCGTTATTCGGTCTATACCCCAATATGGTCTGATATAGGCTTTAATCGACTCACTGTTCCATATTTCAGCTGAATCGGATAACAAATACACTTTTATACCCTCCGCCATAGGAAGGGGGTGCATTAATTTCGTCTTTCTATTTGTAACTCATCGAAATATTGATCTGAGGCCCAATAAGAAATAAAGTCGTTTTCTAAGTCCCTCCGTCTGTTCGTCCATCTATGTAAATGGTTGGGATTGTTAATGGGCCAAATCGGTCTATGTTTCGATACAGCTGTCATATAACCCGATGCAGGGTGGGAAAAAATCGAAAAAACTAGTATAAACAAGTAAAAAAGCGTTAAGTTCGGCCGGGCCGAACTTTGGATACCCACCACCTCGGGTATATATGTAAACCACATTTCATCAAAATCCTGTGAAAATTGCATAGCAGTTATATCGAAATACGTTCCGCTTTGGACCAAATACTAATAAATACGAGTCATTGTTTAACTGTGTATAACAAAATATTGGTCTTTTTAGTAGCTATATCTAAAAATAAACCGATCGGAACCATATACGACACGGATGTCGAAGATCTTAACATAAGTCACTGTGTAAAATTTCAGTGAAATGGGATTATAAATGCACCTTTTATGGGGCCAAGACTTTAAATCCAGATATCGGTCTACATGGCAGCTATATCCAAATCTGGACCGATTTGGGCCATAATGCAGAAGTATATCAAGGGGTTTAACTTAACTCACTGTCCCAAATTTCGGCGACATCGGACATTAAATGCGCCTTTTATGGGCCTGAGACTCTAAATCGGAGGATCGGTCTATATGGCAGCTATATCCAAATCTTAACCGATCTGAGGCAAATTAACGAAGGATGTCGAAGGGCCTAACACAACTCACTGTCCCAAATTTCAGCAAAATCAGGTAATAAATGTGACTTTTATGGGCCTGAGACCCTAAATCGGAGGATCGGTCTATATGGCAGCTATATCCAAATCTTAACCGATCTGAGGCAAATTAACGAAGGATGTCGAAGGGCCTAACACAACTCACTGTCCCAAATTTCAGCAAAATCGGATAATTAATGTGGCTTTTATGGGCCTAAGACCCTAAATCGGAGGATCGTTCTATATGACAGCTATATCCAAATCTCAACCGATCTAAGCCAAATTGACGAAGGATATCGAGGGGCCTAACACAACTCACTGTCCCAAATTTCTGCAAAATTGGATAATAAATGTGGCTTTTATGGGCCTAAAACCCTAAATCGGAGGATCGGTCCATATGGCAGCTATATCCAAATCTAGACCGATCTGAGCCAAATTGATTAAGGATGTCGAAGGGCCTAACACAACTCACTGTCCCAAATTTCAGCAAAATCAGATAATAAATGTGGCTTTTATGGGCCTAAGACCCTAAATCGAAGGATCGGTCTATATGGCAGCTATATCCAAATCTCAACCGATCTGGGCCAAATTGACGAAGGATATCAAGGGGCCTAACGCAACTCACTGTCCCAAATTTCAGCAAAATCGGATAATAAATGTGGTTTTTATGGGCCTTAAACCCCAAATCGGAGAATCGGTCTATATGGGGGCTATATCAAGATATAGTCCGATATTGCCCATCTTCGAACTTAGCCTGAATATGGACTAAGACAGAATCTGTGCAAAGTTTCAGCTCATTTTTGAAGACTATAGCGTGATTTCAACAGACAGACGGACAGGTGGACGGACATATCTAGATCGTCTTAGATTTTTACGCTGATCAAGAATATATATACTTTATAGGGTCGGAAATGGATATTTCGATGTGTTGCAAACGGAATGACAAAAAGAATATACCCCCATCCTTCGGTGGTGGGTATAAAAGTGTCATTTGAGAACGGATAGAGATAACTCTTTGATATTTGAAATAGATGATTAAAGCTGAGGTGTTGTAAAGATAACATGTTAAATTACATGGCCCTAGGTGGCTCGCTGAACGCCTGGGTTCGAATCCTGGCAGGAACATCGGAAAATTTTTCAGCGGTGGTTATCCCCTCCTAATGCTGGCGACATTTATGAGGTATTTTGCCATGTAAAAATTCCTTTCCAAAGAGGTGTCGCTTTGCGGCACGCCGTTCGGACTCGGCTATAAAAAGGATGTCTGTTATCATTGGGCTTAAAATTAAATTGGACAACACTCATTGATTTGTGAGAAGTTTGCCCCAGTTCCTTAATGGAATGTTTATGGGGAAATTTGCATTTGTAGGCGGCCTGCTCTCAATTGGCATATTTATACCCTACACCACTACTGTGGTACAGGGTATTATAACTTAGTGTATTTGTTTGTAACACCCAGAAGGAAGAGAGATAGACCCCTTGATAAGTATACCGATAGACTCAGAATCACTCTCTAATTCGATTTAGCTATGTCCGTCTGTCTGTCTGTCCTTCCGTCTGTCCATGTTAATTTATGTAGTGTCGCAGTTTTCATCCGATCGTCTTCAAAATTGGTATGGGCATGTTTTTCGGCCTAGAGACGAAGCCTATAGAAATTTGAAAAAATCGGTTCAGATTTGTATATAGCTCCCATATATATGCTCGTCCGATTTGCAGTAATATTGGTATTAAATGGTCGTTTGTTAACCGATTCTCTCGAAATTTGACAGGAAGGATTTTCTTACGGTTCCCGACATTACCGGTGCAATATTTCATAGAAATCGGTTCAGATTTGGATATAGCTCACATATATATGTTTGTCTAATTTGCAGTAATAATGCAATAAAATGTTCATTTGTTAACCGATTCTCTTGAAATTCGTTAGGAAGGATTTTCTCTTGACATTCGACATTACTGGTGAATTTCATAGAAATAGGCTTAGATTTAGATATAGCTGTCATATATCGCCAGATTTTTACCCCAAGAGCCGCTGCAAGCGCATTATTTGATCAATCTTGCCAAAATTTTGCACCACGCTTTCCTCGACGACATTATCTGAGAAGTTTGCTTGAAATGGCTTCAGAATTAGATATAGCTCCCATATATATGTACGTCAGATTTTGATTAATTTGCAAAAATGTATGTTATCATTTGTCAACCGTAGTTATTGCAGTTAGAACATATTTGATCGCCGAGGTCCATCAAAATTTGTTCAGAATTGGATATAGCTCCCACATTGTACTAATAGGGTAGGTGTAGGGTATTATACAGTCGACACCGCCCGACTTTTGCTCTTCCTCACTGGTTTTTACTATTTTTTTTCGATTTTTTCCCACTGTGCGATGTTCCAATTTGAGCTCTTGAGCCTATAGAGGGCGAAATTCTTATCCGATTGGCTAAAATTTTGCACATGGCGTTTTGTTACGACTTCCAACAACTGTGTTAGGTACGGTCCAAATTGGTTCTCAACCTGATATAGCTCCCATATAAACCGATGTTTTGATTTGATTTCTTGAGCCTCTAGAGGGCGCAATTCTCCTTCGATTTAGCTGAAATTTTCCATGTGGTGTTTTGTTAGGACTTCCAATAACTGTGCCTAGTATGGTCCAAATTGGTTTTCAACCTGATATAGACCGATGTTCCGAATTGACTTCTTGAGCCTCTACAGGGCACAATTCTTATTCGGCTTGACTGGATATTGTCCAAATGGGTTCCCAACCTGATATAGCTCCCATATAAACCGATCTTCTGATTTGAATTCTTAAGATTCTAGAGGGCGTAATTATTATCCGACATTGTTGAAATTTTGCACCTGGCGTTTTGTTATGCCTTTCAATAACTGTGCAAGGTATTGTTTTAAATTTAGCTGTGTAGAAGGTCTGAGTACGAATCCTGGCGAGAATATCAGAAAAAAATTTTCAGCGGTGGTTTTCCCCATCCTAGTGGTGGTGACATTTGTGAGGTCCTTTGCCATGCAAAAACTTCTCGCCAAAGGGGTGTCGGACTCGGCTGTAAAGAGGAGTCCCTTATCATTGAGCTTAAACTTAAATCGAACAGCACTTATTGACATGTGGGCGACGAATGCGCATTTAACCCTGTGGAACTGCGAAATGGTCGATAGGACGGCGAAAATCCTATGGGGAGATCCAGATCGTGAGAAGACGAGGCTATTTCTGAAAGGTGGCCGGCACTTAGGTGCGGACACAATACCAGGCATGAACAAACTTGGGGGAGCGGTATAAAAAAAATTAGGGATTTTGTAAGTAACCTGGAATTCCTGACTTAGATTTTCTTTTTCGAGGTTAATTTTTAGTACTTAGAGCTCACGACCAGCCGATTACTGGTTTAGGTGTATGTCCATAGTGGCATGGGGCGTATTAATATCCGCACCCTTTTTCAACCTTACCTAACCTATGTCTTATATTGAATTGAAAGTTTTGTATGACCTTTTCGTGGGATTAAGCGGGTGGATTGGCTCTCGTGATAATTTTTATACCCTCCACCATAAGATGGGGGGTATACTAATTTCGTCATTCTGATTGTAACTACTCGAATTATTCGTCTGAGACCCCATAAAGTATATATATTCTTGATCGTCGTGAAATTTTATGTCGATCTAGCCATGTCCGTCCGTCTGTCCGTCCGTCCGTCCGTCCGTCTGTCTGTCGAAAGCACGTTAACTTCCGAAGGAATAAAGCTAGACGCTTGAAATTTTGCACAAATACTTCTTATTAGTGTAGGTCGGTTGGTATTGTAAATGGGCTATATCGGTCTATGTTTTGATATAGCTGCCATATAAGCCGATCTTGGGTCTTGACTTCTTGAGCCTCTAGAGTGCGCAATTCTTACCCGATTGGAATGAAATTTTGCACGACGTGTTTTGTTATGATATCCAACAACTGTGCCAAGTATGGTTCCAATCGGTCCATAACCTGATATAGCTGCCATATAAACCGATCTTGGGTCTTGACTTCTTGAGCCTCTAGAGTGCGCAATTCTTATCCGATTGGAATGAAATTTTGCACGACGTGTTTTGTTATGATATCCAACAACTGTGTCAAGTATGGTTCAAATCGGTCCATAACCTGATATAGCTGCCATATAAACCGATCTTGGGTCTTGACTTCTTGAGCCTCTAGAGTGCGCAATTCTTATCCGATTGGAATGAAATTTTGCACGACGTGGTTTGTTACGATATCCAACAACTGTGCCAAGTATGGTTCAAATCGGTTCATAACCTTATATAGCTGTCATATAAACCGATCTTGGGTCATGACTTCTTGAGCCTCTAGAGTGCGCAATTCTTATCCGATTGGAAAGAAATTTTGCACGACGTGGTTTGTTACGATATCCAACAACTGTGCCAAGTATGGTTCAAATCGGTCCATAACCTTATATAGCTGTCATATAAACCGATCTTGGGTCTTGACTTCTTGAGCCTCTAGAGTGCGCAATTCTTATCCGATTGGAATGAAATTTTGCACGTAGTATTTTGTTATGATATCCAACAACTGTGCCAAATATGGTTCAAATCGGTTCATTACCATAACTCCTTTTTTTTGCCTAAGAAGAGATGCCGGAAAAGAACTCGACAAAGCGATCCATGGTGGAGGGTATATAAGATTCGGCCCGGCCGAACTTAGCACGCTTTTACTTGTTTTTATTGTGCCGGTTGGTACAATGTGATTCGTTTTTATTAGTTACTATTAAGGTACAAACAAAAATTTCTATAAATCGCTTCACTTATATTTGATACAGCTTGGAAATTTCAAAGAAATATTCTCAAAAGAACAAAATTTCCATAACATTTTGTCTAAAGACGAAATGTCCATTAAATTTTCTCTAAAGACAAAATTTCCATAAAATTTTCTTTAAGGACATCAAATTGTCTTTAAAGACAAAATTTCAATGAAACTTTCTCCGATATATTCCATTAAATTTTCACAAAAGGACAATATTCTCATGACAAGTTCTATAAAACAAAGATTCTATTAAAATTTCTAGAGAGAAAATTTTCTCAAAAGGACATAATTTTCATGAAATTTTCTTTAAAAACAAAATTTCTATGAATTTTTTCCCCAAAGACCAAGTATCCATAAAGTTTTCTCTTAATCAAAATTTTCGTAAATTTTCTCCAAAGAAAAAAAAAATTACATGAAATTTTCTCTAAATACAAAAATTTTCATGAAATTTTCTCCAAAGACAAAATTTCCATAAAATTTTCTCGAAAGAAAAAGTGTTCGTAAAAATTTCTCTTAAAACAAAATTTCCATTTAAATTTGCTTGATATTTTTTTGCAGAGCTGTAAGCTAGTGTTCCTAAACCATACCTTTCTTATTCGCCAGCTTTTCCTCTTCTACTTCCTAAATTTTTGCTACATTCTTTGGTTTTGACAGCATGTCCTGTCCCATTTAATAAAGTTAGACATTGTTGCCATTCCCTTACCATTAAGGTAAGCGTTTGGGAGAGTGTTCATGGACTCACACCCACACCGCGCACACACACCATCGCCGTCAAGGTATGAAGGAGTCTATGCATGGAGAAAACAAAATCGTAAAAAATCAACTTCAAAATGTGTAACCATCATAAAATAGTAGCACATTTTTGGTGAGTTAGAAACGTGACTTTTTATTTGAGTTTTTGTTACTACGTCGTTTCATCGTTATTTAGTTTTTTTTTTTTTGACAAATATTCACACATTTTATTATGTGGCTCGTGGCTGCATCCTTGTCCATTTTATTGGTTTTGTGAGCTTGTGGCCTGTTTGTGGTCATTGTGGCGGTAATAAATCATAAATGATGTGAGCACGCATCACGCACTCGTCACGCAAATTGATTTGTAATAAATATTGCATGAATTTTGATTGAAATTTTGTAAATTGCAGGCTACATTTTATGGGCATTAGAAATACGAAAAAGTGAAATGGTTTCATGGCTGGCATTGTTGGTCAGAGGGTAGCGGTCATGTTTTGCTCACTTGACATGAACTAAATTTTATTGCAAAAAAGGGTTTTGTTTTGTTGCTACGGTAGATGGCAAAAGTTTCGAAAAAAGGACGGGGAAGAACGGACAGGAATTTGTGATATCTTAATGGAATCGAAAACACTAGTTAAGTATTAATGTAATAAAATTTAAACAAGTTAAAGCGTGCTAAGTTTGGCGGGGCCGAATCTTATAAACCCTCCACCATGGATCGCATTAGTCAAGTTCTTTGCCCGGCATTTCTTTATAGGCAAACAAGGCATAATGGATAAAACTTGCTATGCTATTGGAGCTTTATCTGGTTCTAGACAAATTCGATTCATACTTGGTTTGGATGTTGGGGTTCATAGTAGAAGGCAACGGGCAAAATTTCAGAGAAATAGGATAAGAATTTCCCTTATATGGGGTCAAGAAGTCAAATCAGGAGATCGGTTTTTATGGGAGCTATATCACCATTTCAACCAAATCGGATAGTAATTGGAACAACTCGATGTTCCAACAAATGACGCTTTTATTGGCTTAACGACCTGAGTCGCAAATAGGTTAATGTGGGATCTATATCCAAATATAATTCTATCTGCAACTAACTTTTCAGAATACCAGTCAATCACTTTTTATGTGATGTTTATGTGAGCCTAAATAGGCAGATCGGTCTACATGCCAGCTATATCTAAATGTGGTCTTACGGGGACCATACTTGGTCCCTGTCTATATGATAGCTAAATGTAAATATGGACCATATTCAGTTCGGATACCGAAGGTACTTGTGCAACTCACTGTTCCAAATTTCAAGAAATCCGACAGTAAATGCGCCTTGTATCAGCTCAATACCCTTAATCAGAAAATCGGTCTATATGTCAGCTATTGCCAAATATGATCCGATTTGGCCCGTTAAAGAACTTAACCTACATATTAAGGAAGCAGGGATATGTGCAAAACTTTAGCATATTATCTCCATTTTTGAAGGCTATAGAATGATTACAACAGATGGACAGATACATGAACATCGTTAAATCGTCTTAAGATTTTAAGACGATCCGAAATATATATATACTTTGTAGGGTCGGTAGTTGGTATATCGATATGTTGCGGAATGCCTAAATGAATATACCCCCTATCCTATAGTGGTGCATTTTAAAATCTTTCCAAGTTTCATTTATCTGATGTTAATTTGTGTAGTTTTTATACTACTCACCATAGCATGGTTGCATGGTCTAGTCATACGGTTTGTAATACCTCGAAATGCACATCTGGGACCCGATAAAGTATATATTTTCTTGATCGTCTTGACATTCAAAGTCGATCAGGCCAGGTTCATCCTTCAGTCTGTGGAAATCATGATTGCGGTCGAACGTGTAAAGCTAGCCGCTTGAAATATTGAGCAGATACTTTTTATACCCTACGCCACCACTGTGGTACAGGGTATTATAACTTTTGTGCATTTGTTTGCAACTCTAGGAAGGAGAAGAAATAGACCCTTTGATAAGTATGCCGATCGGCTTAGAATCCTGATTCGATTAAGCTACGTTTGTCTGTTTGTCCATGTATCCTTGTGATAACGATACAGGTCCCCTTGTGCAAACTTTTACGAAAATTAGATTACATAATTTTCGTAAAAGTTTGCACAAGTCACTATTTTGGTCCAAGGACGAACGCTATTGATTTTGAATAAAATGGGATCAGATTTAGCACCCATATATAACTTTCATCAACAATGCCATTTAGATTGTTGTAGCCACAAATTTGGGGCCTCCTTTTATATAAATACAGCAGCCCTATGTTTGCTGAAACAGCAGTAATGTCTACTATCCCATTTTCAGAAGACAAAAACTGCTGTTTCAGCAAACATTTTTGTTGTTTGCGCTGCGGTGCCTCCTGCAGCGTGATCCAGCCGAGTGCGAACTAGAGCTGGCAATCTATCGATAATTGCATCATTCGATATTTTCGTTATTTCTTATACTAAATATCGATGCTATCATTAATTTCCCATTACCTAAAGTTCAAACGAAAATTAACCTAATTCAACAAGTAAGAGCGTGCTAAGTTCGGCCGGGCCGAATCTTATATACCCTCCACCATGGATCACATCTGTCGAGTACTTTGCGCAGTATCTCTTTTTAGGCAAACAAAGAATAATGAATATGGACTGAGGAGGAGGAGGAGCTATATCAAGTGATAGTCCGATTCGGGACTCAAGAAGCAAAATCGGGAGATCGGTTTATATGGGAGCTGTGTCAAGCTATAGATCGATTCAGACAATATTGCACACGTATGTTAAAGGTCATGGGAGAAGCCGCTGTACAAAATGTGTGCCAAATCGGATAAGAATTGCGCTCTCTAGAGGCTCAAGAACTCAAGATCCCAGATCGGTTTATATGGCAGCTATATCAGGGTATGGACCGATTTGAACCATACTTCGCACAGTTGTTGGAAGTGATATCGAAATGCTATGTGCAAAATTTCAGTCAAATCGGACGAGAATTGCGCCCTCTAGAGGCTCAAGAAGTCAAGACCCAAGATCGGTTTATATGGCAGCTATATCAAAACATGAATCGATTTGGCCCATTTACAATCCCAACCGACCTACACCAATAAGAAGTATTTGTGCAAAATTTTAAGCGACTAGCTCAACTCCTTCAAAAGTTAGCGTGCTTTCGACAGACGGACGAACGGACAGACGGACGGACAAGGCTAGTTCGACTTAAAATGTCACGACGATCAAGAATATATATACTTTATGGGGTCTTAGACGCATATTTCGAGGTGTTAGAAACAGAATGACGAAATTAGTATACCCTCATCCTATGGTGGAGGGTATAATAAAGTCAGTTGAAAATCATGATGAAATCACTGAACAAAATTTTTGCCTTATTGGATGAAAATGCGCCCTCTATAGGCGGAATGTATTATGAAGGATACATTTAATGCGGGTCGCTTATTTTTGTTAAATTTTTCAAAAAATTTAATTTTTCCGATAGTATCGATCGGAAAAATATCCAACAATATTTTGACCAGAAATAATATTTTTTGGGCTCTAGTCCGAACGGCTTTTCGCAGAGCGATTCATCTTTGTGGAGATGTTTTTACAGGGGGCAACCGTAGCGCAGTGGTTTGCATGTCCGCCTATGACGCCCAGACGCCAAATCCCGGCGGGAACATCAACAAAATTTTCAGTGGTGGTTATCCCCTAACTAATGCTGGCTACATTTCTAAGGTATCCTGCCATGTTTAGAGATGGGCGATGGGTAAATACCCAAAAGGTATTTAAACCCAAAAGCTGGGTATTTATGATTTTGCAGATATGTTGGGTATAAAAATATTTTCCAAACAATTTTTGATGATTTTGTATTCTTTGTATATAAACCTGATCTTCTGATTTAATAAAATCGGATTTTAGTAATGTATAGCGATATATAGACCGATCTCCAGACTTACAGTCTTGAGGCAATAAATTGGTAATTTTTCATCCGATTTCGATGAAATTTGGCACAGTGAGTTCTGGTAGACCCTTTCTTATTTATGTGTAGTGTGATTCAGATCGGACTACATTTGGATATAGTTGCCCTTAGACCGACCGCCCGATCTCCCGATATTTGGTATTAAGGCCATAGAATATCCATTTTTTACATGAATTCGATGAAATTTGGCACAGGGAATTCTAGTAGACCCCTACCCATTCCTGTCAAATGTAGTCCAGATCGGACCATATAGCTGCCATATAGACCGATCTCCCGATATAGCGTAATGAGCCTATAAAAGGAGCATTTTTCATCCGATTTCAATGAAACTTTGCACAGGCGAGTTCTGGTACCCCTCTAAACCGATCGGAACACATTTGGATATAGCTACTATATAGACCGATCTCCCGATATGGAGTATAGATCTCATGGAGCATTTTGCATCCGATTTTGATGAAATTTAAAACAGTGAGTTTTGAGATTCAACTAAAAGGTTTAGAAGGGTACCAAAACGCACTGTATCAAAATTTAGCCTCATTACACCATATCGGGAGATCGGTCTATATGGCAGCTATATCCAAATATGGTCCGATATGGGCCATTTTATTGGGTATTTACCCAATAAATACCCAAGCGTTGGGTATTTACCCGGTAGAAACCCATCTCTAGCCATGTTAAAACTTCTTTACCAAGTGGCGTCGCTATGCGGCTCGTCGTTCGGACTCGGCATAAAAAAGAGGTCCCTTATCACAGAGCTTAAACTTTAATTGGACTGCACTCATTGATATGAGAGAAGTATCCCCTGTTCCTTAATGGAATGTTCATGGGAAATTTAGGTTAGGTTAACTTGAAAATAGGGTGCAGATATTAATCCGCCCCATGTCACTATGGACATACACCTAAGCGAGTAATCGGCTTGTTGTGCGCTTTAACAACTATAAAGTAACCTTGAAAAAGAAAATTTTGAGTTAAGAATTCCGCGCTACTTACAAAATCCTTAATTGTTGTCTATACCACTCCCCTAAGTTGGTTTATATCTGGTATAGTGTCCCCACCTAAGTGCAGGAATCTGTTAGACGCGAAAGCCGGGCAATGACAAAGGAAATGCTCCAACGTCTCATCATCTTCCTCGCATGCCCTACACATGCTATCACTTGGCGCATCGATTTTACATAAGTGAGCTCGTAGTCCCATGTGTCCCCTTATGATAACTATACTGACCTTCTTCTTACTTCCTTTCAGTAATAGCCTCGTCTTCTCACGTCTCTGGTTCTCCCCATAGGATTTTCGACGTCCAACCGACCGTTTCACTGCTCCACAATGTTGCATGCGCATTCGTCGTCTACTCCCTTAACTCGGACTGGGTCGTCCCAAAAGGCTTCGGGTTAACCAAGTTTATTGACGGGAGTCCTCTGGCCTTCGCCGCCAAATCATCTGCTCTTACTCCGTTATGGCCTGGCACCCAAATGATGCGGATTTTGCCATCCTCAGGGAAGGCGTTAATCTCCTTCTTACTCTGCAAGACTATTCGTGACCTTATCGTCCTGGTAGTTATTTTTACTGTCGGTAAAGATGTTCTCACTCGACGTCCTCGCGTTAGTACCACACCACCTCACGCATTCCGTGATCGCCCGATTCTTTGCCTGCAGGAACGTATTATGGTCAGGCAGTCTAAAACAGATCTCAGTCCCTGAGTTCTCGAAGTAGACCCCCAGGCCCACTCTGTCCTCTAGCTTTGAGTGGGAAATTTAGCATTTAGTGAAGTATCTCACAAATGTCGCCAGCATTAGGAGGGGATAACCACCGCTGAAAAATGTTTCCGAAATTCCCGGCAAGGTTTCGACTTCAGGAGTTCAGCGTCATAGGAGGACATGCTAACCTCTGCGCTACGGTGGCCTCCAATCATTAATGTGACCCAATCTTTTAAATTCTCTATGTAGTCCAAAGTATTCAAATTTAGTAACTGTCACTTGCCTTGCTCCAAACCAGATTAGTCCACAGCTGTGCAAGATAAACAAATGCGAGTTTGATGTGAGTGTCTGTAAGTGTGCGTGTGCTGCTTTCTGATGAGGATAAATCAACATGAGTAAATACTCATACTATGGATATGAAATTTTGGGATTCCGGAATGCTTATGATATGTTTGTGTCACTGGCAACATAAATTTATAACATATTTCAAATGGTAAAACACCGCACTCTTGTCTCCCCGCCTCTCTCCAATATATGGACTAAACTATGTAAATATTTTGTCCACCCTTGCGTTTCGTAGTACTCAATCATGCTTGCTATGCATGAATGCGTTTACTACTACTACTACTCCATTGGAATGCATACTTGCTGGTGGTACAAAGAGATCACTGAGTGGGTTGATTTGGGTTGCTCTTCAATATTCGGAAATATTTTTGTCACATTTTTTTTTGCATGTGACATAACTTTATACATTAGTAAATAAATACTATGGACAAATATGCTTTGAGTATCGTTGTTGAAAATATTTTCAATTCGATTGTTTTTCCAAGAAGATAAATTATTTTGTAAAATTTTCCAAGTGAAGATACCTGCTTAGGAAGATGACCCATGATTACAATTACATTTCAGTCTGTAATCATGTAATCAACAACAGCTAATCAACAACTTTAAATTTAACAAATAACAATGAACTAAAGCAGGGAAAGTCATAGTTCTCAACTTTCTGACCATATCCACTTTTACTGACTCACTCTCCTCGATCTTGTTTGATACCTCGGGCTTCTTTTTAAATTCGCATTCCAATTCCACCATTCTGGCAAAGGTTAGTTTGACCTGTCTGAACTTTTGTATTTGCTAATTTTTAATTTCCTGCTTTTTGTTCGTCTCTGTAAATCTGTTCAATGTACTCCGTCCTTTTGTGTATCTGTCTGTCATTAGTTCCGTTTCCTGTTTGTCTATCCAGCTGTTACTTGATTTTATGTCTGTCATTGGTTTTTGTCGTTTTTATGGTTGTTGCTGCTACTGCTGCTGCTGCTGTAATGTTAAGCAAATAAATTTAACATGACAAATGAAATAAATCATAAATTATTACCATGACTTTTTGTATTCCCTGCGGTTGGCTGACTATTATACATACTGTTACTGATACATGTGACTTTTTATAATAGCATCTGTCACTTTTCAATTCAGTGAATTGTCGCAAAATTTGTAGTTCGATTTTGTCTGTGTTTATTGTTACTATTGGGTTGCCCAAAAAGTAATTGCGGATTTTTCATATAGTCGGCGTTGACAAATTTTTTCACAGCTTGTGACTCTGTAATTGCATTTTTTCTTCTGTCAGTTATCAGCTGTTACTTTTAGCTTGCTTTAGAAAAAAAAGTGCAAAAAAAGTATATTTGATTAAAGTTCATTCTAAGTTTTATTAAAAACTTTTGAAAAATCCGCAATTACTTTTTGGGCAACCCAATATTTGAAAGCACTTTGATGAAAAAGTCAAGGGAAATACGAATATAAAATTGTAACTAAAAGCTTCTTTAAAGAGGTAAAATTACAAAGTAGCATTATATACCCACCACCGAAGGATAAGATTCGAATATATTCAATTCAGATCAAACAAAGTATACACATTCTTGTTCGTCATAAAAAGTGATAGCCAAGTTTGTCCATTTAACAATTAGGAGCGTGCTAAGTTCGGCCGGGCCGAATCTTATATACCCTCCATCATGGATCGCATCTGTCGAGTTCTTAGCGCAGTATCTCTTTTTAGACAAACAAAGAATAATCAATATGGACGGAGAAGCAGGTGGAGCTATATCATGTTATAGTCCGATTTGGGGCTCAAGAAGCAAAATCGGGAGATCGGTTTATATGGGAGCTGTGTCTCCCATGTTGAAGGCCATGGGAGAAGCCGTTGTACAAAATCTGTGCCAAATCGGATAGGAATTGCGGCTTATAAAAGCTCAAGAAGTCAAGACCCAAGATCGGTTTATATGGCAGCTATATTAGGTTATGGACCGATTTGAACCATACTTCGCACAATTGTTGGAAGTGATATCAAAACACTATGTGCAAAATCTCAGTCAAATCGGACGAGAATTGCGCCCTATAGAGGCTTAAGAAGTCAAGACCCAAGATCGGTTTATATGGCAGCTATATCAAAACATGGACCGATTTGGCCCATTTACAATCCGAACCGACCTACACTAATAAAAAGTATTTGTGCAAAATTTTAAGCGGCTAGCTTTACTCCTTCGAATGCTAGCGTGCTTTCGACAGACGGACAAACGGACATGGCTAGTTCGACTTAAAATGTCACGACGATCAAGAATATATACACTTTATGGAGTCTTAGAAGCATATTTCGAGGTGTTGCAAACAGAATAACGAAATTAGTATACCCCCATCCTATGGTGGAGGGTATAAAAATAAAGATAATGAACCTGAACTTAACTTTTTGGCTTTTATACCCACCACCGAAGGATAGGGGTTTATTCATTTTGTCATTCCGTTTGCAACACATCGAAATATCCATTTCCGACCCTATAAAGTTTATATATTCTTGATCAGCGTTAAAATCTAAGACGATCTAGACATGACCGTTCGTCTGTCCGTCTGTCTGCTGAAATAATGCTACAGTCTTTAAAAATAGAGATAATTAGCTGAAACTTTGCACAGATATTTTTTTTGTCTGTTCAAAGTTGGGCAGTATTGGACTATATCTTGATATAGCCCCCATATAGACCGATCCGCCGATTTAGGGTCTTAGGCCAATAAAAGCCACATTTATTATCCGATTTTACTGAAATTTGGGACAGTGAGTTGTTTAGACCCTTCGACATTCTGCGTCAATTTGACCTAGATCGGTTCAGATTTGGTTATAGCTGCCATATAGACCGATCCTCCGATTTAGGGTCTTAGACCCATAAAAGCCACATCTGATTTCCGATGTCGCCGAAATTTGGGACAGTGAGTTGTGTTAGGCCCTTCGACATACTTCGTTAGTTTAGCCTAGAACGGTCTAGATTTGATTATAGCCACTATTTAGACCGATCCTCCGATTTAGGGTCTAAGGACCATAAAAGTCACATTTATTGTCCGATGTTGCCGAAATTAGGAACAGTGAGTTGTATTAGACCCTTCAACATTCTTCGTCAATTTGGCCTAGATCGGTTTAGATATATATATAGCTGCCATATACACCGATCCTCCGAATTAGGGTCTTAGGCCCAAAAAACCACATTTATTATCCGATTTTACTGAAATTTGGGACAGTGAGTTATCTTAGGCCTTTCGACATCTTCTTCAATTTGGACCTGATCGGTTCAGATTTGGATATAGCTTGCATATAGGCCGATTTCTCGATTTAAGGTTTTGGACGCGCATAAGAGGCGCATTTATTGTCCGATAACGCCGATATTTGGGACAGTGAGTTATGTTAAGCACCTTGACATACTTCTGCAATATGGCACAGATCGGTCCAAATATGAATATAGCTGCCATATAGACCGATCTCTCAGTTTAAGGGCCATAAAGGGCGCATTTATTGTCCGATGTCGCTCATATTTGAGACAGTGAGTTTAGTTATGCTCTTCGACGTCCTTATTCAATGTGGCATAAATCGGTCCAGATTTGTATATACCTTCCATATAGACTGATATCTCGATTTAAAGTCTTGGCCCCATAAAAGCGCATTTATAATCCGATTTCACTGAAATTTGACACAATGGTTTATGTTAGGCTTTTCAACATTCTAGTCGTATATGGTTCAGATCGGTTTATTTTTAGATATAGCTACTAAAAAGACCAATATTTTGTTATACACAATTGAACAATGACTTGTACTTATTAGTATTAGGCCCAAATCGGAATATATTTCGAATAACTGCTATGGGACATAAGGTATGCAATTTTCACCGGATTTTGATGAATGGTGGTTTACATATATACCCGAAGTGGTGGGTATCCAAAGTTCGGCCCGGCCGAACTTAACGCCTTTTTACTTGTTTGACTTCTTCATAGCTTAGCTGTATATACTTTCATTATTTCTGCAAGATTGGCTTTGGGCAAATCTTCTACTTTAATAGTTTACATACCACTGTGGGCGTACCGATTGTAAAATAAATTACAAATATTTTTATTTAAATCCATGATTTGCTGATTTGAAGATATCAATAAGCAACTTGGAAAATATCAAGTTTTTTTTAGTAATCTCTTATGATTGTTGTCCAATTAAAAATGCACAATAATATTTTAATCTTTACTATAGGCCATGATTGTTATATTAGGTGCAATAGTGCAAAAGTAAAACAATAATATCCGGTATTAGCATGACATGATATTAAGACAATGCATTGTAAATTGAATGTATTTTTTTAATTTGTACGAAAACAATTAAGGATTACCTCGATTAGGTATGTGTAAATGATATCCTTAGTCATTTTTGGTCAGTTAGGGGTTTAAAATAAAATCATTTAAAATTGTAGCATTGAACTATCCTACAATTTAATTGAAGTAAATATAGGTTATAAGAGTTCTTATTAGCCAGCCAAATCCAAGTTAATTCTGAAGGATTATTCGTAGCAAATGCTGAAGGACTAATCTACGCATTAATATGTGAAGGACTAATCCACGCATTGAATGCTGAAGGGCAGCATGCATTGATATGTGAGAAGTTTTCCCCCATTCCTTAATCTAATTTTCATGAGCAAAATTTGGCACAAAAAACCAAGTAACTAGCTAACAAGTAAAAAGACGTTAAGCGGGCGGAACTTTGAATGCCCACCACCTCCACCAACCACCATAATTTATGCCTCCATAGCAGCTATATCGAAATATCATCCCATTTGGACCATAATCGAAGCGGATATTGAGTGGTCTTAGAAGTACAAGTCAGTGTTCAATTTTGTAGAACAAAATATTGGTCTGTTTGGTATACATATCTAAATATAGACCGATCTGAATCAGAAACGACACGGATGTCGAAGAGCCATACATAAGTCACTGTGTCAAATTTCAACGAAATCGGATTATAAAAGTGCATTTTATGCGGCCAAGACTTAAAATCTAATGATCAGTCCATATGACAGCTATATCCAAATCTGAACCGATCTGGGCGAAATTTTAGAACGATGTTGAAGGGCCTAACACAACTCACTGTCCAAAATTTCGGCGAAATCGGATAATAAATGCACCTATTATGGGGGCAAGACCTTAAGTCGAGAGATCGGTCTATATGGCAGCTATACCCAAATTTGAACCGATCGGAGCCAAATTGAAGACTGTCACTGTCCCAAATTTCGGCGCAATCGGACAAAAATTGCGCCTTTTGTGAGCCCCCACACCTTAAATCGGGAGATCAGTCTATATGGCAGCTATATACAAATCTGTACTCATCTGGTCCATATTGTCGAAAGATATCGAGGGGCCTAACTTAACACACTGTCCCAAATTTCAGCAAAATCGGATAATATTGGGTTGCCCAAAAAGTAATTGCGGATTTTTTAAAAGAAAGTAAATGCATTTTTAATAAAACTTAGAATGAACTTTAATCAAATATACTTTTTTACACTTTTTTTCTAAAGCAAGCTAAAAGTAACAGCTGATAACTGACAGAAGAAAGAATGCAATTACAGAGTCACAAGCTGTGAAAAAATTTGTCAACGCCGACTATATGAAATATCCGCAATTACTTTTTGGGCAACCCAATAAATGTGGCTTTTATAGGCCTAAATAGGAGGATCGGTCTATATGACAGCTATATCCAAATCTGGACCGATCTAAGCCAAATTGACGAAGGATGTCGAAGGGCCTAACACAACTCACTGTTCCAAATTTCGGCGACATCGGACAATAAATGTGGCTTTTATGGCCCCAAAACCTAAAACAGAGAGATCGGTTTATATGGCAGCTATATGCAAATCTGAACCGATCTGTGCCATATTGCAAAAGTATGTTAAGGTGCTTAACATAACTCACTGTCCTAAATTTCGGCGACATCAGACAATAAATGCTCCTCTTATGGCTCCAAAACCTTAAATCGAGAAATCGGCCTATATGCTAGCTATATCCAAATCTGAACCGATCAGGTCCAAATTGAAGAAAGATGTCGAAGGGCTTAAGATAACTCACTGACCCAAATTTAAGCAAAATCTGATAATAAATGTGGCTTTTATGGGCCTAAAACCCAAATCGGGGGATCGATCTATATGGCAGCTATAACCAAATGTGGACCGATATCGAGTGGTCTAACACAACTCACTGTCCCAAATTTCAGCAAAATCAGATAATAAATGTGGCTTTAATGGGCCTTAGACCCTAAATCGGTGGACCGGTCTACATGGCAGCTATATCCAAATCTGGACCGATCTGGGCCAAATTGGCGGAGGATGTTGAAAGGCCTAACACAACTCACTGTCCTAAATTTCAGCAAAATCGGATAATAAATGTGGCTTTTATTGGCTTAAGACCCTAAATCGGCGGATCGGTATGGGGACTATATCAAGATATAGTCCGATATAGCCCATTTTCGAAGTTAACCTGCTAATGGACAAACAAAGAATCTGTGGAAAGTTTCAGCTCAATATCTCTATTTTTGAAGACTGTAGAGGGATTCCAACTGACAGAAGGGATATTTCAATGTGTTGCAATTCACTGTTCCAAATTTTAGGGTAATCGAGCAAAATGTTGCTTTAGTGGACTCAAGACCCTTAATCGGAAGATCTGTCCATAGCAAGGGATAATCAATGATGAAAATTTTCTTATATTTTCGCCAGGATTCGAATTCAGGAGATCAGCGTCATAGGCGGTCATGCTAACTTCTGCGCTACGGTAGTCTGCGGTCTATATAGCAGCTATATATTAATGCGGTGCGATGTAGACAATATTCGGATCGAATACCGCCGGGGCTTGTGCAACTCAAAATTTCAAACGTCATGCAATGAATGCGGCGGTGCAAATTTTGCCCATGAACATTCCACTAAGGAACGCATTTATTATCCAATGTCTCTGAAATTTATGACAGTGAGTTGTGGTAGGGCCTTCGACATCCTTCTTCAATTTGGTCCTGATCGTTCCAGATTTGGATAAAGCTGCCATATAGACCGATCTATCGATTTAAAGTCTTGGCCCATAAAAGGTGCATTTATAATCCGATTTCGCTGAAATTTGACACGGTGACTTATGTTAGGCTTTTCGACTTCCGTGTCTTATATGGTTCATATCGGTCTGTATTTGGATATAGCTACCAAAAATACCAATATTTTGTTTTACACTCATTTTGCACCGGATTCTGACGAAAGTTGGCGTACATATATACCCGAGGGTATCCAAAGTTCGGTGCCTTTTTACTGGTTTTTTCTGGTTTGATAGTAATTTGGAATGTAGAGCAAAATTCTAATTTTGGACTTTCAGCAACTGTGCTAAGTACGATTCAGATCGGTTAATTATCTGGTATAGCTGCCATATAAACCGATCTTGACTTCTTGAGCCGCTGGAGGGCTGAAATTTTGCACGAGGTATTTTGACTTCCAATAACTGTGCTAAATATCACGCAAATCAGTACATAACCTGATATATTTGCCTATGAACTGATCGGGGATCTTGACTTCTTGAGCCTCTAGAGGGCGCAATTCCCATCCGATTTGGCTGAAATTTTGCACGAGTTATTTTGACTTCCAATACATAACCTGCTATATTTTCCCTATAAACTGATCGGGGATCTTGACTTCTTGAGACTCTAGAGGGCGCAATTCTCATCCGATTTGATAGACATTTTGTACAACGGCTTCTCTCATGACCTTCAACATACGTGTCCAATATGGTCTGAATCGACCAATAGCTTCATACAACTCCCATATAAACCGATTTCCCGATTTTGCTTCTTGAGCCCCTACAAGGTGCAATTCTCAACCGAAAGAACTGAAATATTACCCAATGACTTTTACTATGGTCTTCAACATTCAATTCATTTATGGTCCGAATCGGACTATAACTTGATATAGCTTCAATAGCCTAACAGTTCTTATTCATTATTCTTTGTTTGCCTATGAAGAGATACCACGCAAAGAACTCGACAAATACGATCCATAGTGGAGGGTATATAAGATTCGGCCCGGCCGAACATAGCACGAAACGAAAGAATGAGCACCACATAGGCTGGAACATTGAATTCGGATCTGTGTGGTGTTAATTGCTGTTACGAGAAGCTTAACTGCGAGCTACCGGGCGAGTAAACAGGTTGGGGATGGTGGAATTCGCACCAACACTGAATGCCTATGATGCTCCATATGACAAGGAGAGTTATTGGTACTTTTAAATAACCAATGGCCACTTTGTTCCCTCGGCGATTAGTCGTATAAACCAGAACGAAGTTACTCACATACAGGAACTTGACGAGGATCGCCACCTCCACATGAAAATGTGGCTACAACATGAACAACAAATAAAAAAGTCATCAGAAAGCCAAGTTTTAAGATGATTGCACTGTCAATGCAGTTCAAATGCAAATGGGTCAATAAAAAACAAATAAAATACAATGCACTTCAGCTTAACCACAATCTCAACAACAAGAAGAAGCATCAAAGGGTTTCGCCCACGGGCAAGAACTTCTGGTTTCATTGATAACTGTTTCAATGCAAAATGTTTCCATTCGGCTAAATTTGATTTATTTTGTCTTTCCCCACAAAACTCGAAACAAATTCACTGCAAATGCAATTATTTACAATTTGTATGCGTGTGCGAGTGTACATCGATTTCGTTCATAGCCTTAACAGCTTGATTTATTATCAAAAAACAAATTCAATTAAAGTTCAAGCTCGAAGAAATTTCTTTATTTTATAAATCTTAAATTTTAACAGGCTGCAGATGTTGGCTTCCGGTAACCGCAAAATGATTGATGTCAGAAAATTGAAACAAGTAAAAGTGTGCTAAGTTAGGTCGGGTCGAATCTTATCTGCCCTTCACCATGGATGTACCCTCCACCATTTGTCAAGTTCTTCGCCCGGTATCCCTTTATGGGTAAACAAAGGATAAGGAATAAGAATTGCCATGAAATTGCAGCTATACCAAGTTATGGATCGATTGGTTTAGGTGATAGAGACCATAGTCAAAATGATTGAACAATGTCTAGAGGCATAAGATGTAACATTTAATTCAGTGTATCATATGGTGTAGTCTTCAGTGCGGCTGTGATGCACAAACAAGCCATCCTTTGGATCCGGTTAAGTATTGAGCAGTAGATGGACTTTTGAAGCGCCGTCCACCAGACCACAACACCATATAGCATTATAGGTCTGACAACTGCAGTATATACCCAATGTGCGGTGTAAACTCCCCAACTTTTGCCAATGGCTCTCTTGCAGTTGTATAGGGCAAGGATTGTCTTTCTTGCCCTTTCGAAAATGTTGAATTTGAAGTTAAATTTCCTGCCCAGCAAAACACCCAGATGGTGTAGTCCTCAGTGAGGCTATGATGCACAAACAAGCCATCCTTTAGATCTGGTTAAGTACTGAGCAGTAGGTGAACTTTTGAAATGCCGTCCACCAGACCACAACACCATATAACATTATAGGTCTGACAACTACAGTACATACCCAATGCATGACACGCGGTCTAAGCCCCCAAATTTTGCCAATGACTCCCTTGCAGATGTATAGGACAAGGATTGCCTTTCTTGCCCTTTCCAAAATGTTGGATTTGAAGTTCCATTTCTATCCAGCAAAACACCCAGCTATTTTGCACTTTCTGTAAATGGAACATTCTCTCCTCCCAAAGAGACAGGATCCACTGTAGGCAACTTGTATCTCCTGCTGAAAAGAACTACTTCTGTCTTGCACGGATTGATACCTAGACCACTTTCGTCAACCCACTTTTCCGTTGCACCTAAAGCTTCCTGAAGAATATCTCTTATAGTGCTGGGCAACTTTCCCCTAACCGCAATTGCCACGTTATCAGCATACGTGAGCACTTCTACACCTTTTCTTCCATAGACAATAATATATTGTTAATGGCTTTATTCCAAAGTAGAGGAGAAAAGATGCTGACCCATCTTTTTAGATCCACAGATCTTAATTCTGGCATAATGCATCTTTTAGTAAGTTATTAATAAACTTTCTTACGGTAGAGTTGATGTCTAGAAACTCCAACTCCTTCATGTTTGACGACGGTTTTACATTATTGAAAACATCTCAATGTCAAGAAATATGCTACCATTGTACATTCCTTGATAGCGAGAGAACCCTCTATGTAGCCAACTAAATAGGTCGTGAAGGCCTGTTTTAGTGGATTTGCCTTTACACACAAGTGCATCATTAAATCGTCTTTGAATTTAAAGACACATACCTTGTAAGGTCGGAAATGAATATTTCAATGTGCTGCAAATGGAATGACTAAATGAATATATCTTCTTTGCTATGGTGGTGGATAAAAACCAAAACCGGAACGAAACACAAAAACAATCATCAATCTAAATTAAAGACCATATGTTACCACAAAAATTGCATTATCAGTTTTGAGCTATGAAATTATTTGAATAATTGCTATTTTGATGAAATGCAATAAACAAAAATTTGAAAAAAAATATGAATAAGAAGTGCAAAAAAGGTGGGTGGGAACAATGCTAAGGCGTGTGCGTCATACTAAGTAACAACATTTCAATAAAAGTTTTTTCCAAGACATTATTTCAGTCAACTTTTTTTGGACAAAAAAGTTTAATGAAATTTTAGTTAATGACAAAATTTTACTCATATAAAGAAACAAAATGAACGATTTGTTCTTGTTTGTTTGACTTTTGTGTTTTGTATTGGGATTATAAAGAAGATTATAAGTGCAAAGTTCGACCGGGCCAAATCTTGGGTACAAGCTGTGTCCGATAGACTGGCTCTTTGGCTTAGGGAGATATATTGTGCTTGTAAATAATGCAAATTTTGCCCATAAACATTCCATTAAAAAAACAGGGCAAACTTCTGACATATCAATGAGTGCAGTCCGATTAAACTTTTTAAGCTCAATGGTAAGGGGCCTCCTTTTTATAGCCGAGTCCGAACGGCGTACCGCAGTGCGACACCTCTTTGGAGAGAAGTTTTACATGGCATAGTACCTCACAAATGTTGACAGCATTAGAAGGGGTAAACCACCGCTGAAAATTTTTTCTGATGGGCTCGCCAGGATTCGAACCCAGGCGTTCAGCGTCATAGGCGGACATGCTAACCTGTGCGCTACGGTAGTCTTGTAAATATTAGCATGTCATATACACTTGAGGGACACAAAGATCATTTTCATTCCAAAAGCAAGAAAACTTTACCACACAAAGACGAAAGATTTTCCTCCTATTAGTCTGTCATCCTTTCTGAAGATTCTAGAGAGGCCCAACATCCCTGGAGATCGCCTGTATCGGCAATATTATGAATATAATAAGAACAAGTTCACTGAAACAGCCTTTCACGACCTACTCGCCTACATGGAGGGTTCTTTCACCGTTAAGGAATATACAATGATAGCATATCTGGCCATTGAAGGTGCTTTCAATAATGTAAAACCGATGTCAATCATAAAAGACCCAGAGATTCTAGGCATCAACACTACCGCAAAAAAATCTAATAATCACTTACTTACTAAAAGATGAATTACGGCAGGCTTGGGACCTGTAAATTCAAAAAGATGGGTCAGCAGAGGAATGCCTCAAGGAGGTGTACTGTCTTCTCTACTTGGAATATGGTCAATGGCCATTAACAATATATCATTGTCTCTCGAAGAAAAAGGAGTAAAACTGGTAGCGTATGTTGATGATGTGACTATTAAGGTTTCCCAGCACTACTAGAGAAATACTTCAGTATGCTCTAAGTGCGATGTGAAGTGGGCTACCCAAAGCGGTCTAGGCGTAAATCCATATAAGACAGAAGCAGTTCATTGCAACAGTCATATAAAGGGTGATTTTTTTGAGGTTAGGATTTTCATGCATTAGTATTTGACAGATCACGTGGGATTTCAGACATGGTGTCAAAGAGAAAGATGCTCAGTATGCTTTGACATTTCATCATGAATAGACTTACTAACGAGCAACGCTTGCAAATCATTGAATTTTATTACCAAAATCAGTGTTCGGTTCGAAATGTGTTCATTCACCGTAACGTTGCGTCCAACAGCATCTTTGAAAAAATACGGTCCAATGATTCCACCAGCGTACAAACCACACCAAACAGTGCATTTTTCGGGATGCATGGGCAGTTCTTGAACGGCTTCTGGGTGCTCTTCATTCCAAATGCGGCAATTTTGCTTATTTACGTAGCCATTCAACCAGAAATGAGCCTCATCGCTGAACAAAATTTGTCAAAATTTGAACACATTTCGAACCGAACACTGATTATGGTAATAAAATTCAATGATTTGCAAGCGTTGCTCGTTAGTAAGTCTATTCATGATGAAATGTCAAAGCATACTGAGCATCTTTCTCTTTGACACCATGTCTGAAATCCCACGTGATCTGTCAAATACTAATGCATGAAAATCCATGTTGTGGTCTGGTGGACGGCGTTTCAAAAGACCACCTACAGTTCAATAATCATCCGGATTCAAAGGATGGCTTGTTTGTGCATAACTGCTGCACTGAGGACCAGGGGAAACTTCCTCGCATATCAATGAGTGCTATTTGATTCAAGTTCAATGATAAGGGGCTTCCTTTTTATAGCCGAGTTCGAACGGCGTGCCGCAGTGCGACTGCGCTTTGGGGAGAAGTTTTTACAAGGATAGTACCTCACAAATGTCGCCAGCATTAGGAGTATACTAATCTAGTCATTCCGTTTGTAACACCTGGAAATATTGACCTAGGACTCTATAAATTATTCTTGAACGTCTCGTCATTCTGAGTAGAGTAAGCCATGTCCGACCGTCCGTCCGTAGAAATCACGATAGCAGTCGAACGCGTAAAGCTAACCGCTTGAAATTTTGCACAAATACTAAGTATAAATGTAGGTTGTTGGGGATTGCAAATGGGCCGTATCGGATCAGATTTGGATATAACTCCCATATAAACCGATCTCCCGATTTGACTTCTGGAGCCCCTGGAAGACGCAGTTTTTGTCCGATTTGGCTGAAATTTTGCACATAGTGTTCTGTTATGACTTCCAACAACTGTGCCAAGTACGGTCCAAATCTGTGTATAACCTGATATAGCTCCCATATAAACCGATCTCCCGATTTGACTTCTTCAGCCCCTGGAAGCCTTAATTTTCATCCGATTTGACTGAAATTTTGCACATTGTGTTATGTTATGACTTCCAATAACTGTGCTAAGATCGGTCCAAATCTGCGTACAACCTGAAATAGCTCCCATTAAAACGGATCTCCATGAAATTTTCTCTAAAGACAAAATTTCCATGAAATTTTCTCTAAAGACGAAATTTCCATGAAATTTTCTCTAAAGACAAAATTTCCATGAAATTTTCTCTAAAGACAAAATTTCCCTGAAATTTTTTCTAAAGACGAAATTTCCATGAAATTTTCTCTAAAGACAAAATTTCGGTGAAATTTACTCTAAAGACAAAATTTCGGTGAAATTTTCTCCAAAGACAAAATTGCCATGAAATTTTCTCTAAAGACAAAATTTCGGTGAAATTTTCTCTAAAGACAAAATTTGCATGAAATTTTCTCTAAAGACAAAATTTGCATGAAATTTTCTCTAAAGACAAAATTTCCATGAAATTTTCTCTAAAGACAAAATTTCCATGAAATTTACTCTAAAGACAAAATTTCCATGAAATTTTCTCTAAAGACAAAATTTTCATGAAATTTTCCCTAAAGACAAAATTTCTGTAAAATTATCTCTAAAGACAAAATTTCTGTAAAATTATCTCTAAAGACAAAATTTCCATGATATTTTCTCTAAAGACAAAATTTCCATGATATTTTCTCTAAAGACAAAATTTCCATGAAATTTTCTCTAAAGACAAAATTTCCATGAAATTTTCTCTAAAGACAAAATTTCCATGAAATTTTCTCTAAAGACAAAATTTCCATGAAATTCTCTCTAGAGACAAAACTTCCATGAAAGTTTCTCTAAAGACAAAATTTCCATGAAATTTTCTCTAAAGACAAAATTTCCATGAAATTTTCTCTAAAGACAAAATTTCCATGAAATTTTCTCTAAAGACAAAATATCCATGAAATTTTCTCTAAACACAAAATTTCCATGAAATTTTCTCTGAAGACGAAATTTTCTCTAAAGACAAAATTTGCATAAAATTTTCTCTAAGACAAAATTTCCATGAAATTTTCTCTAAAGACAAAATTTCCATGAAATTTTCTCTAAAGACAAAATTTCGATGAAATTTTCTCTAAAGACAAAATTTCCATTAAATTTTCCCTAAAGACAAAAATTCTATGAAATTTTCTCTAAAGACAAAATTTCCATGAAATTTTCTCTAAAGACAAAATTTCCATGAAATTTTCTCTAAAGACAAAATTTCCATGAAATTTTCTCTAAAGATGAAAAAATTTCCATGAAATTTTCTCTAAAGACAAAATTTCTATGAAATTTTCTCTAAAGACAAAATTGCCATGCAATTTTCTCTAAATTTCCATGAAATTTTCTCTAAAGACAAAATTTCCATGAAATTTTAATAAAATTTCTTCAAAAGCAAAAAAAAAACAAGTAAGAGCGTGCTAAGTTCGGCCGGGCCGAATCTTACATACCCTCCACCATGGATCGCATTTGTCGAGCTCTATGCGCTGTATCTCTTTTTAGGCAAACAAAGAATATTGAATAAGAACTGTTATGCTATTGGAGCTATACCAAGTTATAGTCCGATTCGGACCATAAATGAATGCCGAACATTGTAGAAGTCATTGTGTAATATTTCAGTTCATTGGGATAAGAATTGCGCCTTGTAGGGGCTCAAGAAGCAAAATCGGGTTTATATGGGAGCTGTATCGAGCTATAGATCGATTCAGACCATATAAGACGGTCATGAGAGTAGCCGTTGTACAAATCAGATGAGAATTGCGCCCTCTAGAGGCTCAAGAGGTCATGATCCCAGATCGGTTTATATGGCAGCTATATCAGGTTATGTACCGATTGGCGCCATACTTATCACAGTTATTGAAAGTCATAACAAAAAACCTCATGCAAAATTTCAGCCAAATCGGATGAGAATTGTGCGCTATATTGGCTTATGAAGTCTAGATTCAAGATCTATTTCTGTCAAATCGGACGAGAATTGCGCCCTCTAGAGGCTCCAGAAGTCAAGACCCAAAATCGGTTTATATGGCAGCTATATCAAAACATTTACCGATTTGGCCCATTTACAATCCCAACTGACCTATACTAATAAAAAGTATTTGTTCAAAATATCATGCGGCTAACTTTACTCCTTCGAAAATAAGCGTGCTTTCGACAGACAGACGGACGGACATTTATAGATCGACTTAAAATGACATGACGATCAAGAATATATGCACTTTATGGGGTCTCAGACAAATATTTCGAGGTGTTACAAACAGAATGACGAAATAAGTAAACCCCCATTCTATGGTGGAGGGTATAAAAATTCTTTGAAATTTTCTCTAAATACAAATTCCCATACAAATGTCTCTAGAAATAAAACATTCACTCTATATAGTCACAAAATTTCACTAAAGTTTTGATTCTTCAGAAAATTTCAATACACGTTTGTCTTTAAAAATATTTCACTGAATGTTGTAAATCATCAGTTTTCAAGGTGATTCAGGAATCAAAAGAAGTTTTCAATAATTTAAAAATAAAATTCTTATAACTGACCTACAACAATCCCTATGGCACTATCTTCCTATTTAAGAGAACTAGCTGTGCTGTTATTCTTGTCGATAGAAATCTTTAACATAGGTAAAGAGAAGCTAAAAATGTGTAACATTTGTGTTCGCGAGAGTTCAATGATATGTTGCAAATGGTTTGAAGACAACATGTGCGTTATGTTAATAGCATCTGTAATAAGGTCGAATGTTATTATTTGGGAGAAAATAGAGTTTCTCATTATAATTTACATCAAATGTAAGAATTAGTATGACTCTGACATCCCAAACGAAAACATTGTGTCAGTAATGTAACTCTTGTTGAGGAAAAAATAAAATCGATATAGTGATAAAATTACGAATTATTGCAGAAAGTTGTGAAGGCTGCGGCTGCGATATTACAGTACAAAATTAAATTAGAAATTTAAGAATTTTAGGCAGTCTATATAAGTTTTGAATTAAGTTTTCATACTAATATCGTCATAATGTTTGTTTCACCTCGAAATATTGAGATGCAACACTAAAGAATTTATATTCTTTGTCTTCACACTCTAAGTTGCTTTACCTTATAAATGTTATATGTACCTATCCTCTGATATGACTTCTAGAGCCCGTAGAAGCCTCAATAATAGAAATTGTAAGTTTGTCCATGAACTATCCATTAAGGAACCGGGGCAAACTTCTCACATATCAGTGAGTGCTGTAAGATTCAAGTTTAAGCTCAATAACAAGACAACTCCCTTTTTATAAACGAGCCCGAGTAGCATGCCGCAGTGAAACACCTCTTTTGGGAGAAGTTTTTACGTGGCATAGGATCTCACAAATGTCTCCAGTATTAGTAGGAGATAACCATCGGTGAGATTTCTTTCTAATGTTTGCGCCAGATTGCGAACTCAGGCTTTGAGCGTCATAAGCGGACATGCTAACCTTTGCGCTACGGTGGTTATAGACCAATATGGACTATTTCCGGTCAAGATAACGGGAGGCCTAATCCTACTCACTGTTATAGTCAAGTAATAAATTCGGCTTTTATGGGCTTAAGATTCAAAATCGGTAGATCGGTCTATATGGCAGCTATAGTCCGGGAGGCTTAAAACAACTCACTGCTTCAAATTTCAGCATAATCGGACAATAAATGGGGCTTTTATGGGCTTAAGGCCCCAGATCGTTAGATCGGTCTACATGGCAGCTATAGCTATACCCTATCTGAACGATATTTAAGGTCGGAAGACGGGAGGTTTAAAACAATTCACTGTTTAATATTTCAGAGAAATCGGATAATAAATACAGCAGTTATCGGCTTTAGACCCAAATCAGCAGATCGGTCTTTATGGCAGCTGTATCCAAATATGGTCCTTTTTGGCCCGCGCAAGAGCTTAACCTGTGTGTAAAGAAAATACGCATCTTTGCCAAATTTCAATTTCAATAGACAAACGGCCAGACGCACAGACACACGGATATCATAACATCGCCTTAGAATTTTACGACGGTCAAAAATATATATATATATACTTTGTTGTTGGTTGAAAATGGATGTTTCGATGTAATGAATATACCCCATGGGTATAAAAATACCCCATGAGTATAAAAATACGCCATTTAAAATTTTAGCCAAATTAGATAATATTTACGCTTTCCAGAGGCTGATGAAGTCAAATCAGGGATCGGTTTATTTGGGAGTTCTGGTCTCCAATACCCTTCATTTGATACCCTTATTGTGCCCATCGTTTTTGGGATAAGGGGGAGGGTTCGCCTCTACCCGATATCTAAAAATTATATAGCCTATGTTTCCTTTCAGACAAAAGTACACAATCTATGAAAATTTTAGAAAATCGGTTTAGTCATATGGTCATAATGGGTCCAATGGCGTTTTTGCCGGTCGGCGTGACCCCTTATACTTCGATCTGATTTTGTATGCCAGATCCGAAATCTACTCCCGAATACCTTTCATTTGAGCTTCATATTGAAATGAACGTCTGTTTGGGGGAATTTTGGGTTTGGGGCGGCCCGATGGGTACTAAGACTCACATTTTAATGCCATATTCGTATATTACTCTCTAATACCTTTCAATTGATACCTATATTCCTGATCGGTCCACTTTCGATTTTAGGTTGTGTTTTTCGCATAAGGTGAGGGTCCGTCCCCCTTCCGATACCGAAAAAATATATTGCCTATGTTTCCTTTCAGACCAACCTACACAATATGCGAAAATTTCGAGAAAATCTGTTCTGTCGTTTTTCAGTCTATACGGATCAAACAATCCGAGTCCCATATATCCGTGATTGGCTAATGTGCCCATTTTACGTGCTTTTGTGGGGGTGGGGTGACCCCATATACTTCGACATGAATTTGTATGCCAGATTCGTTATCTACTCCTGCATACTTTTCATTTGATACCCATATTGTCCTTATCGGTCCACTTTTGATTTTGGGTGGTATTTTGGGGGTAACCGGGGAGGGTCCACCCCCTTTCCGTTATCAATAAATTATAAATCCTATTTTTACTTCCTGACCATATTCGTAATCTACTCCCGAATGCCTTTTATTTGAGCCTCATATTGTCATGATTCTCAAATAAACCAATTTGAGGGGTTTTGGGGTCGGGGCGGCCCCCCAATTGCTTGGACTCAATTTTTAATATGGAATTTGTACTCTACTCTTGAATACCTTTCATATAAGTCCAATATTGTCCCAATCGGTCCACTTTTAGTTTTGGCTGGTACTTTTGTGGTAAGGGGGAGGGTCCGGCCCCCTTGCGATATCAAAAACTTATATAGCCTATTGCTCCTTCCGGACCATATTCGTAATCAACTCCCGAATACCTTTCATTCGTTTCCCATTTTGTCATTATCGTCCAATTAACCTATTTTGGGGGTTTTTGGGGTCGGGGCGGCCCCCCAATTACTTGGACTCAATTTTTAATATGAAAATCGTACTCTACTCTTGAATACCTTTCATTTGAGCCCCATATTGTCCCAATCGGCCCACTTTTAGTTTTGGCTGGTATTTTTGGGGTAAGGGGGAGTGTCCGCCCCCTTGCGATATCAATAACTTATATAACCTATTGCTCCTTCCGGACCATATTCGTAATCAACTCCCGAATACCTTTCATTCGATTCCCATTTTTTCATTATCGTCCAATTAACCTATTTTGGGGGGTTTTTGGGGTCGGGGCGACCCCCCAATTACTTGGACCCAATTTTTAATATGGAATTTGTATTCTACTCTTGAATACCTTTCATTTAAGTCCCATATTGCTCCAATCGGTCCACTTTTAGTTTAAGCTGGTACTTTTGTGGTAAGGGGGAGGGTCCGCCCCCCTTGCGATATCAAAAAATTATATAGCCTATTGCTCCTTCCGGACCATATTCGTAATCCACTCCGGAATACCTTTCATTCGATTCCTATTTTGTCATTATCGTCCACTAAATTTATTTTTTGAGGGTTTTTGCGGTCTGGGAGGCCCCCCAATTACTTGGTCCCAATTTTCAATATGGAATTTGTACTCTACTCTTGAATACCTTTCATATAAGTCCTATATTATCCCAATCGGACCACTTTTATTTTTGGCTGGTACTTTTGGGGTAAGGGGAAGGGTCCGCCCCCAATGCGGACCAATATTTAGATTTTTGCTTATTGGGATCGAAAGGAAAAAAATTTAGGGTATGCGTTAAAACCCATTTTTGTGATTTTTGGGACACTCTAATGTACATACTTTATGCATAGGTTGAACTTCTTAAAACTCTCACTCAGTAATTCCCTTTCAATTATTTAAAATCTAGTTACAACCTCTAATTATTATTCAAATCATTTCAATGAATTGAAGCGTAACCCCCGTTGAGTTATACAATTGATGAATTTATGAATTTTTAGCTTTTGTTTGCTTTATGGTCAATTTCACATCAAACCAAAAAGAAAAAAGCACGCACACACACACACATTTAATCTGTAATAAATAATATTATGGAATTTGATTGAGCAAAGAATTTTAAATGACGTAAATGCAATGCAATTGAGAGTGGACATTTTAATCCAATGATTTGTTGGCCAGGGGGTTAGGACATTTATACATTCCCAATTGTGAGTAAGTGTGTAAATTTGCATTAGCTGGGGTATACAAACATTTATGCTTTAAAATTTGTAACAGAAATTGTGCATAACAATGCATATTTTATGCTTATTTAGTGTGAGAATATTTCATGGCAAACAAAAACCATCATTACACACACACACACACACACATGTATATTTTACCCCCCCCAAAAAAGGAGACACACATGCATATGCACTCACAAGCCCACTTAAAGGACGAGACAATCACAGGGAGACAAATAAAAATTTAACCATATTTTTGTGGAATTTTTATACATATTTTATGTGGCAACAGCGAGTGATAGTACTCATTTATGTATATGTATGTGTATACTCATATGGGGCTTTCCATAACAAATGGATAAATTAGTTTTTTGTACCCAGCAATAGACCCTGTATCCGAAATGTTAATATTTGGTCTATGAAGGATGTTGTAAGTCTTAGGCCTCACTGATAGATCAAATTATGCATTAAACATCAGATCTCAATGAAATTTTCCATGAAATTTTCAACAACATCCTGCCAGACTTCTGAGAAAAGGGGCAGCATTTGGAGAGGTTGTAAACAATTTTGTAGTATAATTTTTTTCCTGAAAGTTTGGCTTAACAAAATCTTATACGTTTTTACTTATTTACTACTAAAGCGATACTAAGTATTGTTTGGCTTGAGGGAAAAGTCTTAAATCATACATCTCCTGCTTCTAAGAAATCCACTTTTGAGAAAAAACAACTAAAGAAATCCAATAAATATTTCTCAGTACCATCCGCGTTACCGTGAGATGCCCCATTTAAGTGAGTGTGTGTATGCTATCCCACATGTATGTTCGTGCTTGTGTGTGTGGTGCTGATGGTGGGAGTGTGGAGGATTTTTACTCACACAATGTCCATGCACATGTGGATGATGTCTATAGACTGAGTGCCGTTGAAGTATGTGGGTCATCATTTGTTACAGCATTGTTAAACACAGCCATGCGTGTGTAAATGAGTGAGTGATACCACATTGTGAGTGGTATGTCGTAGGTTGCGGGTGAAATATATTCTTGCCAGAGTACTCCTTACTCTGCAATTCAGGCACTCCCACAGCCGCAGGCACACTCAGCTAGTCACACCAATATAAATACAAAATGAAAAAAAAAAACATTGAGTCCCCATAAAATTCAGGCTAAAATTTTAAAAAGTTTAAAGCGGTAAATACTAGATTATATGAGGACTTTGGGGTTTACCACTAAAATTAAATTAGGGATATTTTAAATTTTGCTAAGAATTTATGGGAAGTTGACGCATTGAAACACACTAGAAAAAAGTCAAACAATGTTTGTTATTAATATATTTAGGCATTGCATCAAAAATAAAACTTTAGGTGAAATGAGCCAGAATTATAAAATTATGAACCAACAATGTTGTTTCCAAGCTAATCTTAGATAAAAATAGGGCTGCGGAGTAGAGCAATTTTAGCTCTACTCCGACTCCGGAGACGGCTTCGAGCACTTTAATTTTTAAAATTTTTTTCTGAGACGAGTTTTCGCCCTAACAGGCAAAAAAACTTGAAAACGAAAAAAAAATCGGCAGAGCCCGGCCAGGATTCGAACGTGGGCACACGGAGCAATAGCGAGAGCTATTGCAGTTGTCAAGCGTTCGAAGCCATCAATACAACTTCCAACATATGCACAGTATCATGTATACCACGGAAGTAGTGTAATTGTCACAAAAAAAAGTCTGTTATTACACAAAAACACATGCATTGGGAAAAAGTACAGCTAATAGAAAGGGTTGTCGAGCGTTAATGTGGTAATTGTATCATAGAGGTGTTTTCGCAATAAGTACGACTGAAATACAACATATCTTGAAGGCATTACACCTAATATGGTAGGAAAGTCTTCTAAGCAAAGACAAAACGCGTTCCATCGTGGTTGGTGTGTGTCGCAATCTTTGGCTTCCTTTTCCATTTGCAAAGAAAATCTCCGATCATTAAGATCGCCTTGAAAGAGAAACAAACAAAAATTGTAAAATTTAATGAAATTTGCTCTAAAAGGCAAGAAACTTGATAATGAAAAGAAAAAAATTCTTTAATTAAAAAAAATTCTTTTTTATGCTAATATGACTGCTTTTATAACCTAATTTGAAATATTGAGGTGAAATTTGGCACAGAAACGTCATTTTGATGCACGCTGGTTAAGTTCTTGAACGGGCTAAATCGGACCATATTTGGATATAGCTGCTATATAGATCGATTTTTTTGATAAAGGGTCTAATGCCCATAAAAGTTATATTTAAATTTGAAACAGTGAGTAGATTTAGGCCTCTCGACATCTGATTCAAATATGGTTCATATCGGACTATATTTAAATATAGCTGCCATATATACCGATCTCAAAAAAACTTTATTTATTACCCGATTTCGCTGAAATTTGAAACAGGGGGTTATCTTAAGTCTCCTGGTACCTGACCTTAATATGGATCAAATCGGACTACATTTAGGTATAGCTATCATATAGACAGATCTCCAGATAAAGGGTCTAAAGCCCCTGAAAGCTTTATTTATTACACGATTTCGCTGAAATTTAAAACAGTGAGTAGTTTAAGACTTCCCAACAACTGACTTAGTATGGTTCAGATCTGACTATATTTATCCGATTTGCCTGAAATTTTGTACGACGGATCCTGTCATGACCATCAACATACGTGTTTATTAAGGTCTGAATGGGTCTATAGCCTGATACAGCTCCCATATAAATCGATCTCTCTATTTTACTTCTTGAGCCCCCAAAGGGCGCAATTCTTATTCGAATTGGCTGAAATTTTACATACGTCTCCAACATATAAAATAATTGTGGTCCAAACCGGACCATATCTTGATATCGCTCTAATAGCAGAGCAAATCTTTTCTTATATCCTTTTTTGCTAAAGAAGGGATGCCGGGAAAAGAACTCGAAAAATGCGATCCATGGTGGAGGGTATATAAGATTCGGCCCGGCCGAACTTAGCACCCTTTTACTTGTTTTAAATGAGTTTTGAAGAAAAGAAAATGACAGTTTTTCACACAAAGCTGAACATATTTCACAAGACTGTTGGACCCGTTTCAATGAGTGTTTAGGTCAACTGCGTCATGTACCATCGTACTGATCGGCCTGCAGTTCCACAGCCTGTTGTTCGTTGCACTTATAGTTAAGAACATTAGCACACTACTAACAAACCGTTTAACTGTATTTAACTGAGCAATATCTCTCCTAACAAACTCCAATTCCTCTCTATGGTCACATAGTCTTTGTGCCTTTGTTCCTAACTATTAGTACAACGAACAATAGGCTGTGAAACTGTAGGGCGTTCACATGGAGGGATATGTATTGCGATAATGCATGACGAAGATGATGTTAACGTGAAAAGGCTGGAGCTATGTTCGTGTTTACCAACATTTTGTTGTGATTACTTTTTATAGATAATAGACTTTGAAGCCAAAAAATTCCTAATTTCATTCAGTAGGACATTCCCTCATTAATTATGAGAAAATCTTCATAAAGTTATGTGTTTTCATTGAGATTTATGTAGTGTTTTAAAAAAACTAACCGTGAATTTGAGTTTTCAACTGTGAAAAACGAATATAGTACCAGCCTTAAGATGTTAAAGTGTTCTCAAATATATCTATATATAAAATTTATTGTTTAATTTGTTTTTTCCACTTTTATGTACGTTATATGCGTTTCAAATTGAATTTACCACATTTGGTTTTGCTATAGTTTTAACGCTTGAATGAGTCTAGAGAAAAAACAACTTTAATGTAATTAATTATTCATGAATTAAAAAAAATGTAAATATTATTAAATTCTCTCAGGACATGAATAAAATTACAGCTGCACTTAACACAAAAAATATCAATAAACAAGTGAAATCGTGTTAAGTTCGGCCGGGCCGAATCTTATATACCTTCCATCATGGATCGCATGTGACAAGTTCTTTGAATGACTTTTTATGCTCACCACCATAGAATGGGGGTATACTAACCTAGTCATTCCGTTTGTAATGCCTCGAAATAACGATCTGCTATCCCATACAGTATATATATTCTGGATCGGATCGATATTCTGATTCTATCTAGCCATGTCCGTCAGTCTGTCGATATCACCATAGCGGTTGAACGCGTTGAGCTAGCCGCTTGAAATTTAACACAGATACTTTATATTGATGTAAGTCGTTGAGGATTGCAAATTGACAATATCGGTTCAGATTTTGATATAGCTCCCATATAAATCGATCTCCCGATATCACTTCTTGAGCCCTGGAGGCCGCAATTTTTGTCCAATTTGGCTGAAATTTTGCACATAGTGTTCTGCTATGACTTCCAACAACCGGTCCAAGTTCCCATATTAACCGATCTCCCGATTTGACTTTTTGGGCCTCTGCAATTTTCATCCGTTTTGGCTGGCATTTTGAATGTGGTGTTTTGTTATGACTTCCAACAACTGTGCCAAGTACGGTCCAAATTTGTGTATAACCTGATATAGCTCTCATATAAACCGATCTTCCGATTAGACTTCTTGGTGTTCTACAGGGCTCAATTCTTATCCAATATGGTTGAAATTTTACAAATGTCGTTTTGGTATATTCTATTTGACGTCCAAGTATATGTGCAAATTTCATCAAAATTGGCACAGGTTTAGAAATAACTCCCATATAATCTTTTACCCTATATGGCCTTTTAAGGCTATAGAAATCCATATTTTTTACACCCATCACCGAAGGGTTCTGCTATGACTTCCAACAACCGGTCCAAGTTCCCATATTAACCGATCTCCCGATTTGACTTTTTGGGCCTCTGCAATTTTCATCCGTTTTGGCTGGCATTTTGAATGTGGTGTTTTGTTATGACTTCCAACAACTGTGCCAAGTACGGTCCAAATTTGTGTATAACCTGATATAGCTCTCATATAAACCGATCTTCCGATTAGACTTCTTGGTGTTCTACAGGGCTCAATTCTTATCCAATATGGTTGAAATTTTACAAATGTCGTTTTGGTATATTCTATTTGACGTCCAAGTATATGTGCAAATTTCATCAAAATTGGCACAGGTTTAGAAATAACTCCCATATAATCTTTTACCCTATATGGCCTTTTAAGGCTATAGAAATCCATATTTTTTACACCCATCACCGAAGGGTGGGGGTATATTCATTTTTTGATTCCGTTTGCAACACATCGAAATATCCATTTCCGACCCCAAGAAGTATACATATTCCTGATCAGGGTAAAAATCTAAGACGCCATGTCCGTCCGTCTGTCTGTTGAAATCACTCTACAGTCTTTCAAAATAGAGATTTTGAGCTGAAACTTTGCACAGATTTTTTTTTGTCCATAAGCAGCTTAATTTTGAAGATGGGGAATATCGGACTATACCTTGACATAGCCCTCATATAGACCGATCCGCCGATTTAGGGTCTTAGGCCCATAAAAGCCACATTTATTATCAGATTTTGCTGAACTTTGGGACAGTGAGTTGTATTAGGCCCTTCGATATCCTTCTTCAATTTGGCCCAGATCGGTCCAGATTTGGATATAGCTGTCATATAGACCCATCCTCCGATTTAGGCCCATAAAAGCTACATTTATTATCCGATTTTGCTGAACGTTGGTACAGTGAGTTGTGATAGGCCCTTCGACATCCTTCTTCAATTTTTCCCAGATCGGTCCAGATTTGGATATAACTGTCATATAGACCCATCCTCCGTTTTAGGGTCTTAGGCCCATAAAAGCCACATTTATTAACCGATTTTGCTGAAATTTGGGACAGTGAGTTTTGTTAGGCCCTTCGATATCCTTCTTCAATTTGGCCCAGATCGGTCCAGATTTGGATATAGCTGCCATATAGACCGATTTCTCGATTTAAGGCATTGGGCCCATAAAAGCCACATTTATTATCCGATTTTGCTGAAATTTGGGGCAGTGAGTTGTGTTAGGCCCTTCGATGTCTTTCTTCAATTTGGCTCAGATCGGTCCAGATTTGGATATAGCTGCCATATACAGCGATCTTTCGATTTAGGGTCTGGCGCCCATAAAAGGCGCATTTATTGTCCGATTTTGCCGAAATTTGGGACAGTGAGTTGCGTTAACCCCTTCAACATTCTTCTTCAATTTGGCTCAGATCGGTCCAGATTTGGATATAGCTGCCATATAGACCGATCTCTCGATTTAAAGCTTTGGGCCCATAAAAGGCGCATTTATTGACCGATTTTGCTGAAATTTGGGACAATGAGTTGTGTTAGGCCCCTCGATATCCTTCTTTTATTTGGCCCAGATCGGTCCAGATTTGGATATTGCTGTCATATAGACCGATCAGCAGATTTAGGGTCTTGGGCCCATAAAAGCCACATTTATTATCCGATTTTGCCGAAATTTGTTACAGTGAGTTGTGTTAAGCCCTTCGACATCTTTCCTGAATTTGACCCAAATCGTTTTAGATTTGGATATAGCTGCCATATAGACCGAACTTTCGATTTGAGGTTTTGGGCCTATAAAAGGCGCATTTATTGTCCGATGTTGCCGAAATTTGGGACAGTGAGTTAAGTTAAGCCTTCCGACATACTTCTGCAATATGGCATAGATCGGTCTATATTTGGATGTAGCTACCATATAGACCGATCTCTCGATTTAACACTTTGAGCCCATAAAAGGCGCATGTATTTTCCGATGTCGCCGATATTTTGAATAGTGGGTTATATTGTACCTGTCGACATTCTTCTTCAATTTGGCCCAGATCGGTCCAGATTTGGATATAGCTGCCATATAGACCGATCTCTCGATTTAGGGTTTTGGGGCCATAAAAGGCGTATTTACTGTCTGATTTTGCCGAAATTTGGGACAGTGAGTTGTGTTAGGCTCTTCTACAATGTTCTGCAACTTGGCCCTAAATGGTCCAGATTTGGATATAGCTGTCATATAGACCGATATCTCGATTTAAGGTCCTGGCCCCATAAAAGGCGCATTTATAATCCGGTTTCACTGAAATTTGACACAGCGACTTATGTTAGGCTTTTCGACATCCGTGTAGTTTATGATTCAGATCGGTTTATTTTTAGATAAAAAGATCAATATTTTGTTATACACAATTGAACAATGACTTGTACTTATTAGTATTTGGTCCAAATCGGAAAGGTGGCTTACATGTATACCCGAGGTGGTGGGTATCCAAAGTTCGGCTCGGCTGAACTTAACGCCTTTTTACTTGTTGTCCAATCGTAAGAAATTCTTACAAGGTTCTACTTGATATTTCAATGGGTATGCAAAATTAAAGTCTGACTAGATTTGGATATAAGTTCTATATATTAAATGTACTACGTACACTAAGGTACTATATAGTCAGCTTCGCCCGACTTTTGCCTTTTCTTACTGGTTTTTTATCGGATTTAGTTAAAATTAAACCCCGGTAGCCGTGTTGGTAGCGTGATCAGCTTACCAGTGCGAGGGTCATTAGGGTATTTAGAAAAGAATTGTTGGGTTATTTGGTGGCAGTTTTCCCACTTCGTTTGAGAGGCTAAGTATCGGTCGGATTTAGCCCCACATGATTATGGGTTGCCCAAAAAGTAATTGCGGATTTTTCATATAGTCGGCGTTGACAAATTTTTTCACAGCTTGTGACTCTGTATTTGCATTCTTTCTTCTGTCAGTTATCAGCTGTTACTTTTAGCTTGCTTTAGAAAAAAAGTGTAAAAAAAGTATATTTGATTAAAGTTCATTCTAAGTTTTATTAAAAATGCATTTACGTTCTTTTAAAAAATCCGCAATTACTTTTTGGGCAACCCAATAGAAGAGAGGTATGCACCTCTTATATATATTATAGATATTATTCTTCATTGGGTTGCAATTTTCTCCGTTTATTTTGAAAAACTAGTTACCAATCGCACTTAATCCCTCAAGAAACTTAAATTATTAAATTATTTAAATTACTTCCAACACCGTGCAAAGTGCGGTTCATAAGCTGATATAGCATCAAATAAACCGATCTTCCGATTAGTCTTCTACGACTTTTAGAAGCTTCAATTTGTGCCTGATTTGGCAGAAATTTGGTACCTAAAATTCACATACGTCGACAATTATGTTGCTATGTAGAATTTTTTTGCATAATCCATGGAAGTGGGCTTCCAAGATTCTGCCCGGCGAGGATTTTTGGTAGGAAAGGGCAATGTCAAAGGCAATTTTCAAGCTTATGTGACGGATTGGTGTGGTTGTTAAGCTCCGAACCAGAAGTGTTAGAGTTAGTGGAAAGCCAGATCGATTTTAAATATCACAGATTGATGTTTCGAGATGTTACAAACATAGTGACAAGTTAAGAATAGCCGTTTTCGATATATATAAATAAAATAATTTTATTTATTATGAACTATAGACAAACAGATGCATTTCAATGGCTGTTGGAGTATATCATTTCTGCTAACCATCAATGGTAATTGCAAATTTTTTTTTGCATATGCAAATTTAGTTAATGTCATGATGCGATGGAGTCAAATAATTGCCATAAATTCATAAATACAGTGTGAACATTCCAGGTTGTTTTTCTTGTCATTCCATATAAATGACTTTTACTAAAAATAATTGCCAACATTTGTCAAGCTCATTGACACATGTATGTCTCTTTGTGGTTGCTTCACAAATTAGATTCACATGTTTCACATTTAAGGGTTGAGGATTTTGGGAGCTAAACACGCAAACGTTCTAATAAAACAACCTGCTTTACTCAATTAAGGCTATTATCCTCATTAAAATCGCATGAATGAGCCGAATTTAAATTAATTATAATTATACATAAATTATTCGGTGTTTTTTTTTGTAGCTGTTTTTTTATCTGGTGGTCTATAAGCATACCCATACTTTGTCCACAACAAGGCTATATGTTGGCCGCTGGTATGTTGTTCAAAATCACATTATTTATCATTTGACACCCGCTAAATAACCGTAGGCCAACTCGTAAATTCTGTCACTTACGCACAAAAAGGAGTGAAAACCCATGAATCATTTTTAATGCTGACTATTATAATGCCTGTTTGGGGCCTTCGAGGGTGGGTCTACATAATTAAAATTTTATTGGGAAATTAATTAAGGTAAAGAGTTTTTGTTACTCAGCTTCCATGTCCTCGTTTTTGTTTTTTTGTCTAAAAGCCTAAATGGGTGTAATTGTTTATTAGCATGTATTTTTTTTTAGACGCGTAACTTTGTATTACACTTGAGATGTGAGATTTATGGGAAAAATTAAATGCTAGGGAGGCCAAGGTGGCGTATAAAAAAGGATGTCCAGCTTGCATGTTGTTCAGATTCTGATCCGTCCAGATAAAAGGGCTGAAAAGTGATTTGCTGACTTCAAACATACTAGAAGAGACATAAAAGAAACTTTCGAGCCAAATTTTTTATGAGGATCAGTTAACAAATGAACAAATTATTGCAGTATTACTCAAAATCGGACGCTAATATATATGAAAGCTATATCTAAATCTGAAGTGATTTCAATTCAAAGCCATAAAACAAGACATTATGCAAAATTTTGAGAAAATCTGTTAAGAAATACGCTGAAAGGCGACATATCCAGTGATGTGTCGCCTCGAAACCGATTGATTTCTTGATTTCGGCTGTCTGTTCAATGGATGGACGAATATGGGAAGATGACTAACGGGGAATGGATACAAAGTAACCAAGAATCGAACAGTCTTAGAAAAATTCTAGCTAAAGTTAGTACAAAGGTTATCTTCTGGGATTTGGATTGGGGTAAAAAGGATTAATGAAACTAGTTAAAACAAGTAAAAGGGTATTAAGTTCGGCCGAGCCGAATCTTGGGAACCTACCACCACGAATTCTGCTAAAAATTTTTACAACTTAAATTGAGTTGAAGGGCATACATTTATTCTACATACCAAACTTCAGTCAAACCAGCGTAACAGAACATCGCTGGCAAAATTTTTAGCCAAATCGGACAAAAATTGTGGCTTGTAAGGGCTCAAGAAGCCAAATCGGAAGATCGCTTTATATGGGAGCTATATAGCGTTATAGACCGATTCAGACCATACTTGGCACAGTTGTTGAAGGTCCTAACAGAACACTACATGCAAAATTTTTAGCCAAATCGGACAAAAATTGCGACTTGTAAGGGCTCAAGAAGTCAAATTGGGAGATGGGTTTATATGGGAGCTATATTCAGGTTATAGACCGATTCGAACCGTACTAGGCACAGTTGTTGAAAGTCTTAATAGAATACTTTGTGCAAAATTTCATCTAAATCGGAAAAAATTGAGGCTTCCATGGGCCCAAGAAGTCAAATCGAGAGATCGGTTTATATGGGATATAGACCAACTTAGACCGTACTTGGCGCAGTTGTTTGAAATCATAACAGAATGCTAAGTGCAGAATATCAGCCAAATCGGGCTTCTAGGGGATCAAGAAGTCAAATCGGAAGATGGGTTTCTATAGGAACTATATCTGGTTATAGACCGATTTGGATAGTACGTGACACAGTTATTGTAACGCTTCATGCAAAATTTCAGCCAAATGGGACAAAAATTGCGGCTTCCAGGGGCTTAAGAAGTCAAATCGGGAGATTGGTTTATACGAGAACTATATCTAAATCTGATCCGATGTAACCCATTTGCAATCCCCAACGACCTATATCAATATTAAGTATCTGTGCAAAATTTCAAGCAACTAGCGTCCGACGGTTATCGTGATTTCGACAGACGGACGGACATGGCTAGATCGACTCAGAACGTCGAGACGATCAAGAACATATTTACTTTATAGTTTCTCAGACTAATATTTCGAGGTGTTCCAAACGGAATGACTAGATTATAATCCCCCCTATCCTATGGTGGTGGGTATAAAAAATGTCCCCATCATATAAGGTCATGTTTTGGGTGAAAATTGGTTTGTCGAAAACCGGCAATTGTTTTTATAGCTCAAAAAATCAAACAAAAAATTTTCTCTCTTAAAGTGTTAAGAAAATTATTGGTTTTGTTACAAATGGATATTGGCTTAGTAAATTGAAACATTTTTTTCAAACAAGTTAGGTTAGGTAAGAATGGCAGTCCTTTACAGACTCATTTAGACAGTTTTAAGTCCATTGTGATACCACAGTAGCGACAGATTAAGGCTTCTGGGGGGAATCGAACCCAAAAACCCTGCACTGGTAATCCAAGCACGCTACCAACTCGGCTTCCGGGCGCCCTTCAAACAAGAAAAAAGGCGTTAAGTTCGGCCAGGCCGAACTTTGGATACCCACCACCTCGGGTATATATGGAAACCACCTTCCGTCAAAATCCGGTGAAAAATGCATACCTTATGCCCCATAGCAGCTATATGTTCCGATTTGGACGATTACACCAGACAGACGGACGGACATGTCTAGATCGTCTTAGATTTTTATGCTAATCAAGAATATATATACGTTATAGGGTCGGAAATGGATATTTCGATGTGTTGCAAACGGAATGACAAAATGAATATACCCCCATCCTTCGGTGGTGGGTATAAAAATTACAAAATGTCATATCCGTCTGTCCGCTTATCCTTTCTAAATGGTTCATCTGTTCGTCTTTTTTTTTTTTAACCAAAACTTTTATAGCCCAAAAAATTGCCTATGGATTTTGACATTGCCTATGGCAGTCCTTTACAGACTCATTTACACAATTTTAAGTCCATTGTGATACCACAGTAGCGACAGATCAAGGCTTCTGGGGGGAATCGAACCCAAAAACCCTGCACTGGTAATCCAAGCACGCTACCAACTCGGCTACCGGGCGCCCTTCAAACAAGAAAAAAGGCGTTAAGTTCGGCCAGGCCGAACTTTGGATACCCACCACCTCGGGTATATATGGAAACCACCTTTCGTCAAAATCCGGTGAAAAATGCATACCTTATGCCCCATAGCAGCTATATGTTCCGATTTGGACGATTACACCAGACAGACGGATGGACATGTCTAGATCGTCTTAGATTTTTATGCTAATCAAGAATATATATACGTTATAGGGTCGGAAATGGATATTTCGATGTGTTGCAAACGGAATGACAAAATGAATATACCCCCATCCTTCGGTGGTGGGTATAAAAATTACAAAATGTCATATCCGTCTGTCCGCTTATCCTTTCTAAATGGTTCATCTGTTCGTTTTTTTTTTTTAACCAAAACTTTTATAGCCCAAAAAATTGCCTATGGATTTTGGTAAAAATCGGTTCAGGTAGACCTGTTCATGTCAAGATTAGGCCAAATAGTTTTGGATTGCTCACAGCCCCCTTTTTGTGACCATCTATCATTCATTGTCCTTCGGGTCAGGTCCTGAAAACTTAGCTTACATGTCGCTAAAAGCATACGCACAGATTCCAGTATCCCTGGAATGTGAAGGGTAGTTCCTAGTTTCGCAAGCTCGTCCGCTTTACAATTCCCAGAGATATCTCTGTGGCCCGGCACCCAGAACAGGTGAATTTTGAACGGTTCAGCCATCTCGTTGAGAGATCTGCGACAGTCTATGGCGGTTTTTGTGTTCAGAAATGCGTTCTCCAGGGATTGAAAGACTGTCTGGCTGCCTGAGAAGAAATTTATGCCAATCTTCGTTATGACATTCGTTCGCTTTACAATTCCCTGGGATATCTCTGTGGCCCGGCACCCAGAACAGGCGAGTTTTAAACTGTTCAGCCATTTCGTTGAGAGATCAGCGACAGTCGAGAGCGTTTTTTGTGTTAAGAAATACGTTCGCCAGGGATTTAATGGCTGTCTGGGAAGATCGTAATGACATTATATCTTAGCCATTTCACAAATTCCTTAATTGCAAGGATCTCTGCTTGATACACCCTACAGTGGTCGGGTAACCTCTTCGATATGGCCAGTTCTAGATCTTTAGAGCACACCCCAAAAGCCCACCTGGTCGTTTAGTTTGGAACAATCCGTCTATGTATCTTCTGTTACCAGGGATATCGTAGTTGCAATCGGTTCTATCAGGAATAGTGGTACAGTACTTTTTATCAAAAATCGACTCAGGTAGGGTGTAATCCACACTGATATTGGATATTGTATCAAGAATACCACAGTGTCCGTAGGCGCCACACGACCAATGAGGCATAAGATGTAGCATTAAATTCAGCGTATCAGATGGTGTCGTCCTCAGTACGGCTGTGATGCACAAATCATCCTTTGGATTCGGTTAAGTACTGACCAGTAGGTGGACTTTTGAAGCGCCTTCCACCAGACCACAACACCATATAGCATTATAGGTCTGACAACTGCAATATATATCCAATCTATTACACGCGGTCTAAGCCCCCAACATTTGCCAATGGCTCTCTTGCAGGTTTATAGGGCAAGAGTTGCCTTTCTTGCCCTTTCCAAATATTGGATTTGAGGTTTAATTTCCTGTCCAGCAAAACATCCAGGTTTTTTGCGCTTTCTGTAAATGGAACTTTCTCTCCTCCCAAGGAGACAGGTTCCACTGTCCAGTTCCACTCCAGTAAATAAAGCTGCTACTCAATTTTCCATGCTCCCATTGGTTTGAAAATAAAGTACGCGAGCGACTTTTGTAAACAAATAAAGTTTTTCTTAACGGTTTATTTTTGAAATCGGAAGGTTTGAAGTACTGTGAAATACTTTCAATAGTTAACAGTGGTTAATACTAAAGAACATTCTGGGGGTGCTATAGATTCGCTGGGAGTGTTTAGCACATTTTTGTAAATTTTTAGTAGAATCCATGGTGTTGGGTTCCCAAGATCCGGCCCGGCCGAACTTAGAGTTCTTTTACTTGTTTTCAATCAATTGGGTCAATCGAGTGGTGTATCCCGTGTTAATCTGTTTGTTTAATAGCTCTTCAATATCCAGCTTCGGTGCAGTATCAGATCGTATGGTTCTCGTTTGACATAGACGGGTGCAAATCCTCGATGCAACAAGGTTATCATCCGAACAAATGGACTGTTCGCCCTTGTCTTCTGTAACGACAAATGTAAACGAATTTTTCTTTTATGCTAATTGTGGCTAGATTTTCACACAACGTAGACAACCGTATTTACCACAGCTCCACAGCTAAACTCATGACTCTTAGCATGGCATCTATGAGTATGGTGCAGCTCGTTTTGGTGTTGACGCCTCTTCTAATCCTTAGCACTTTCTGTAAGGCAATTATGCCAGTCTTACATTTTTCCAATATATCCGTCAGAGAGTATCGTATATCATATAAACATAACTTAGCCCAAAAACTACAAAGTTCCCCCTAGGCAGTTGGTTGTGAGTGTAATCTAAGACCCATTGTGTTAAGTAAAATTATTTCTCTTGCAAACAAAGGGCAAGAGGGGAGGGGGGTTAGTTGGGGGCATTGGTAAACTTAAATACACAATTTATTTGCAATAACTTAACTTCATCAATCCCCAAGCCACACAGGATATCGCACAAAGTCCTTCAAAGGCAGCATTCTTAAATCCTATTCACTAATATTGGTGGTTCACCACACCAAAAGCATTGAAGATCCCAAAGTCTTTAAGTTCATGCTACGCTTGATGGCACATGGTGTTTGGTTGAAATAGTGAAAGGAAGCAATACCAGCTCCACCACAATACATGAATACAACAAAACAACCACAACGCTAATTGCCATATCAATCATCCATTTCAATAAATAAATCAACAACACAACTAATCGATAAGTGGTTAACAAACTACTAATTATGTTCATAGGGCATTATACCACTTGTGTGTGTGCGTGTGTGTGTGTGTGGATGTGTGTGTCCATATCATTCATTATCTTTGCATTAATTAAGCAAATATGAATACATATAACCCATATGTATTTAGAAGTGTAAAATGTACAAGGTTATATGAGTAGTAGCAGAACGAACAAGTAGCCCAAAGGTTTATTAGCAATATTAAATATTTACACAAATATTCGATTAATAAATACAGGCTTTAAGGCATTTGTATACCTTTAGTTAAAATATGAATAAAAATGATTAATAAAATGGAGGGAGAATGTCAACCTTTTATATACCAACCACCATAGAATGGATGGTATTTGATCCTCACCTAGAAGGAATATATCGTTAATAGGGTGGAATGGAATACTTTCCAGCCCATTGTGGTTGGTATAAAAATATTATCAATATCTCTGCTTCTTATATATAAAAATTAATTGGGGTTTGTTTGTTTGTTCCGTATAGACTCAAAAACGGCTGAACCGATTTCCTTGAAATTTTCCCAGTTAGGTTGTAGGTTGGTCTGGAAGGAAACATAGACTGTACAATCTTTTAATTTCAGAAGGGGGGCGGACCCTGCCCCTTACCCCAAAAGTACTACCAAAAAATAAAAGGAAACATAGACTATATAATTTTTTGATTTCGGAAGGGGGGCGGACCCTCCCCTTACACCAAAAGTACTACCCAAAAATACAAGTGTACCGATCAGGACAATATGGGACTCAAATGAAATGTATTCAGGAGTAGAGTACGAATTTCATATTGAAAATTGGGTCCAAGTAAATAGGGGGGCCGCCCCAACCTCAAAACACCCTTATTGGACGAGTATAACAATATGGGACTCAAATGAAAGGTATTCGGGAGTAGATTACGAATATCATTAGGAAGAAGAAATAGGCTTTATAATTTGTTGATAACGGAAGGAGGCGGATCCTCCCCCGTCACTCCAAAAACACCACTCAAAATCAAAAGTAGACCGATAAGGACAATATTTATATCAAATGAAAGGTATTCTAGAGTAGAATACGAATATGTTATTAAAAATTGAATCCAAGTAGGATGAAGTCGTCTAACCCCAAAATTTCTAAAATCAGACAAATTGAACGTCCATATCAATATGGGACTCAAATGAAAGGTATTCGGCAGTAGAGTACGAATTTCATATATAAAATTTTGTCCAAGTAAATGGGGGGCCGCTCCAACCGCAAAACACCTTAAAATAGGTTTATTGGACTAGCATGACAATATGGGACTCTAATGAAAGGTATTCGGGAGTAGATTACGAATATAGTCAGTAAGAAGGAATAGCCTTTATAATTTGTTGATATTGGAAGGGGGAGGAGACCCTCCCTCGTTACCCCAAAAACGCCACTCAAAATCAAAAGTGGACCGATCGCGACAATATGGATATCAAATGAAAGGTATTGAAGAGTAGAATATGAATATGGCATTAAAAATTGGGTCCAAGTACCCAGCAAGTCATCCTAATCCCAAAACTTCTAGAAGCAGAGAAATTGAACGTCCATATCAATATGTGGCTCAAATGAAAGGTATTCGAGAGTAGAGTACGAATTTCATATAGAAAATTTTGTCCAAGTAAATGGGGGGCCGCTCCAACCGCAAAACACCTTAAAATAGGTTTATTGGACTAGCATGACAGTATGAGACTCAATTGAAAGGTAGTCGGGAGTAGATTACGAATATCGTTAGGAAGAAGGAATAGGCTTTATAATTTGTTGATAACGGAAGGGGGCGGACCCTCCCTGATTACCCCAAAAACACTACCCAAAATCAAAAGTGGACCGATAACGAAAATATTGATATTAAATGAAAGGTATTGAAGAGAAGAATATGAATATGGCATTAAAAATTGGGTCCAAGTACCCAGTACCAAGTACCCTAATCCCAAAACTTCAAGAAGCAGAGAAATTGAACGTCCATATCAATATGTGGCTCAAATGAAAGGTATTCGGGAGTAGATTACGAATTTGGCATACAAAACCAGAAGTGCACGGGGTCATCCCACCCCCCAAAACACCCCAAATGGGCATATAACCCATCATGAGTATATAAGACTCGGTTTGTTTGTTTGTTCCAATCGAAAGAAACATAGGTTATATCATTTTTATACCCACAACCGTAGGGGGTATATTCATTTAGTCATTCCGTTTGCAACACATCGAAATATCAATTTCCAACCCTACAAGGTATATATATTTCGGATTGTCGTAAAATTCTAAGACGATTTAGCAATGTCCGTGTGTCTGTCCGTCTACTCGTCTGTCCGTCCCTCTGTTGTAATCACTCTAGAGCCTTCAAAAATTAATATTAATAGCTGAAGATATTGAGCTGAAATTTGTCACAGATACGTCTTTTTGATGCACGCTGGTTAAGTTCTTTAACGGGTCAAATGGAACCATATTTGGGTCTAATGCCCATAATGGGTCTAATGCCCGTTTCGAATTTGGTTGCATCAGTTATGCAATTTTCACTGGATTATGACGAATAGGGGTATCCAAAGTTCGACACGGCCGAACTTAATACCTTTTTACTTGTTAGATATCGGAAGGAGGCGGACCCCACCCCTTTCCCCAAGAATGCCACCCAAAACCAAAACTGGAATGATAGACACAATATGGGTATGAAATGATAGGTATTGGAGACTAGAAAACGAGTATACAATTTTGGGTCTAAGTACCCAGCGGCCACCCCGACCTCAAAACTCCTCTAAACGGATATATTCAACGTTCCTATCAATATGAGATTCAAATGAGATGTATTAGTATCTTCAGTAAATTATAAATATGGCATACAAAATTAGGTCCAAGTAATGGGAGGTTGCCCCACCCCCAAATACCCCCAAATGGGCCGATTACTGTCTTAGGTGTATGTCCATAGTGGCATAGGGCGGATTATATCTGCAACCTCTTTTCAACCTAACCTAACCTAATATTGATGTAGGTCATTGGGGATTGCAAATGGGCCATATCGGTTCAGATTTGGATATAGCTCCCATATAAATCGATCTCCCGATTTGACTTGTTGAGCCACTAGATGCTGTAATTTCTATCCGTTTTGCCTGAAAATTGGCTTGTGGTGTCGCCAGCATTAAAAGGGGATAACCACAGTTTTAAATTTTGTCCGATGTTCTCGCCAAGATTTGAACGTAGGCCTTCAGCGTCATAGGCGGACATAGGATGCAGTGGTACGAATTTCATATCCACATTCAGGGCGAAGTGTTGCCACCCTAAAAATATATTAGAGAGATAAAAAGGCGCAACGGAGAGGGTCCGATTTGGCTAGACAAAAATCTAAAACTAATTTGGCCTAAGGAAGTGCCAAATTTTATGATAATCGAAGAACAATTTCAATATATACCACGACTATGGTAATACATGGACAGGCAGACAGACGGCCAAGGCTTAATCGAATCAGGAAATGATACTAAAACGAACAATGGGTCTAACTCTTCGCCTTCTCGGTGCATAAATTTAGAACCCTGTATCAGTGTAGAGTGTAAATACCCCATCCTTAATGGTGGTAATAATAATAATGGGGTCCATTCGATCATCACATTGTCTTTTCTTTTCACCATTAATTTCTTATTTTTCTATTCTTAGCAAAGCACATGTGCTAGCTTGGAAAATGGTAATAAAATCAAAAGACAACATTGTAATGTTTTTTATGAAGTAATACTAAAATAAAAAGAAGAAAAACAATGAATCTAATCACATTTCTAATCTTTGCATCTGCTTTATGTGTATTTTATGAACTCCCAAAGACTCAAAGATTCCATAAAATATCACAAACCAAACATATGGAGGGCATATAAGTAAAAATGGAGTGCCATTTGGCTAACTCGATTAACTAACATTGCTACAGTCATGCAATTTGGAAGTCCTTAGTAAAAAAAGCACCACATTATATTTAGACTTAGTTCATTTAACAATGTAATCCGCTCTAGTTACAGATAAACATATTTTTATGATTATCTGCCTTCGAATTACACATCCACAATTGTTTATGCGTATATAAATGTAAGCATACATATTTCTCTGAGTTATGGTATTTTCTGTTCACATTCACATAAACATTTTTCCAAGTCCTTATGGTGTTTGATCTAACAAACACATGTCCACACATTTAGTATAGATGTTTTTTTTGCGCTCTGTAATAAATATTTATGATGATGTCTAAGCTCTAATCAAAAATAAATATAAAATAGCTAAGAACTGATAACAGATATGTAATGCTAATGTCAACATTTCACCATTTACCATATCCAAGGGCAAAATTAGTTTACAATCAAAATATGCATATGCTAACATACAGATATATAAATAAGCAAATATGAATGCCACATTAATATATGGGTATTAAAAACTTTTCATATCCAACACCATAGAATGGGGGTAAACTAGTTTCGTCATTCCGTTTGTAACACATCGAAATATTGATCTGAGACCCAACAAAGTGTACATGTTCTTGAGCGTTGTGAAAATCTATATCCGTCCATCCGTCCGTCTGTCTGTTGAAATCACGCTACTACTACTACTACTAAATTTGCCATGAACTTTCCATTAAGAAACGGGGAGTGCAGTTCGATTAAAGTTTAAGTTCAATGTTAAGAGGCCTCCTATTTTATGCCGAGTCCGAACGGCATGCCACATAGCGGCGTAGTGGTAGTTTTAATATGACGGGATACCTTATAAATGTAGCCAGCATTTGTAAGGGGATAACCACCACTAACAAATTTGTTGATGTTCACGCTGGGATTGGAACCGAGGCGTTTGGCGTCATAGGCGGACATGCAAACCTCTGCTTCCCGGTGGCCTAATCACGCTACAGTCTTTAAAAATAGAGACATTGAGCTGAAGCTCTGCATAGATTCTTTTTTTTATACCCACCACCGAAGGATGGTGGCATATTCATTTTGTCATTCCGTTTGCAACACATCGAAATATCCATTTCCGATCCTATAAAGTATATATATTTTTGATCACCGTAAAAATCTAAGACGACCTAGACGTCCGTCGGTCCGTCTGTCTGTTGAAATCCCGCTACAGTCTTTAAAAATAGAGATATTGAGCTCAAACTTTGCATAGATTCCTTTTTAGTCCATAAGCAGGTTAAGTTCGAAGATGGGCTATATCGGACTATATCTTAATATAGCCCCCAATATAGACCCGATTTAGGGTCTTAGGCTCATAAAAGCCACACTTATTATCCGATTTTGCTGAAATTTGGGACAATGAGTTGTGTTAGGTCCTTCGACATCCTTCGTCAATTTGGCTCAGATCGGTTCAGATTTAGATATAGTTGCCATATATAACGATCCTCCGATTTAGGGTCTTGGGCCCATAAAAGCCGCATTTATTATCCGATTTTGCTGATATTTGAGACAGTGAGTTATCTTAGGCCCTTAGACATCTTTCTTCAATTTGGCCCTGATCGGTTTAGATTTGGATGTAGCTGACATATAGACCGATCCTCCGATTTAGGGTCTTAGGCCCATAAAAGCAACATTTATTATTTGATTTTGCTGATATTTGAGATAGTGAGTTGTGTTAGGTTCTTCTACATCCTTCGACAATTTGGCTCAGATCGGTTAAGATTTGAATATAGCTGCCATATAGACCGATCCTCCGATTTAGGGTCTTAGGCCCATAATAGTCACATTTATTATCCGATTTTGCTGAAATTTGTGACAGTGAGTTGTCTTAGGCCCTTAGACATCTTTTTATACCCTCCACCATAAGATGGGGGGTATACTAATTTCGTCATTCTGTTTGTAACTACTCGAAATATTCGTCTGAGACCCCATAAAGTATATATATTCTTGATCGTCGTGACATTTTATGTCGATCTAGCCATGTCCGTCCGTCTGTCCGTCCGTCCGTCCGTCCGTCTGTCTGTCGAAAGCACGCTAACTTCCGAAGGAGTAAAGCTAGCCGCTTGAAATTTTGCACAAATACTTCTTATTAGTGTAGGTCGGTTGGTATTGTAAATGGGCCATATCGGTCCATGTTTTGATATAGCTGCCATATAAACCGATCTTGGGTCTTGATTTCTTGAGCCTCTAGAGTGCGCAATTCTTATCCGATTCGAATGAAATTTTGCACGACGTGTTTTGTTATGATATCCAAAAACTGTGCCAAGTATGGTTCAAATCGGTCCATAATCTGATATAGCTGCCATATAAACCGATCTTGGGTCTTGACTTCTTAAGCCTCTAGAGTGCGCAATTCTTATCCGATTGAAATGAAATTTTGCACGACGTGTTTTGTTATTATACCCAACAACTGTGCCAAATATGGTTCAAATCGGTTCATAACCTGATATAGCTGCCATATAAACCGATCTTGGGTCTTGACTTCTTGAGCCTCTAGAGTGCGCAATTCTTATCCGATTGAAATGGAATTTCGCACGACGTGTTTTGTGCCAAGTATGGTTGAAATCGGTCAATAACCTGATATAGCTGTCATATAAACAGATCTGGGGATTTGACTTCTTGAGCTTCTACAGGGCGCAATTCCTATCCGATTTGGCTGAAATTTTACATGACGTATTTTATTTTTACTTTCAAAAACTGTGTCAAATAAGGTTCAAATCGGTTCATAACCTGATATAGCTGCCATATAAACCGATCCGGGATCTTGACTTCTTGACCCCTAGAAGTCGCAATTATTATCCGATATGCCTGAAATTTTGTACGACGGATCCTCTCATGACCATCAACAAACGTGTTTATTATGGTCTGAATCGGTCTATAGCCCGATACAGATCCCATATAAATCGTTCTCTCCATTTTACTTCGTGAGTCCCAATGGTCGCAATTCTTATACGAATTGGCTGAAATTTTACACAGGTCTCCAACATATAATTTAATTGTGGTCCGAACCGGACTATATCTTGATATCGTTTTAATAGCAGAGCAACTCTTTTCTTATATCCTTTTTTGTCTAAGAAGAGATGCCGGGAAAAGAACTCGACAAATGCGATCCATGGTGGAGGGTATATAAGATTCGGCCCGGCCGAACTTAGCACGCTTTTACTTGTTTCAATTTGGCCCTGATCGGTTAAGATTTGGATATAGCTGCCATATAGACCGATCTTTCGGTTTAAGTTTTGGGACCATAAAAGGCGCATTTATTGTCCGATTCGCCGAAATTTGGAACAGTGAGTTAAGTTGAGACTCTTGACATACTTCTGCAATTGCTGCCATATAGACCGATCTCTCGATTTAAAGTTTTGGGTCCATACAAGACGCATTTATTGTCCGATTTCGCCGTAATTTGGGAGAGAGAGAGATTTGGAAATAGCTGCCATATAGACCGATATCTCGATTAAAAGTCTTGGCCCCATAAAGGCGCATTTATAATCTGATTTCACTGAAATTTGACACAGTGACTTATGTTAGGCTTTTCGACATCCATGTCGTATATGGTTCAGATCGCTTTATTTATTTAGCTACTAAAAAGAACAATATTCTGTTATACACAATTAAACAATGTCTTGTACTTATTAGTATTTGGTCCAAATCGGAACATATTTCGATATAGCTGCTATGGTACATAAGGTATAAATTTTTCACCGGATTTTGACGAAAGGTGGCTTACATATATACCCGAGGTGGTGGGTATCCAAATTTCGGTCCGACCTAACTTAGCGCCTTTTTACTTGTTTCAAATTGGCCAAATCGGTCCAGATTTGGCTATAGCTGCCATATAGACCGATCTCCCTATTTAAGGTCTTGGGCCTATAAAAGACGCATTTATTATCCGATAGCTACAGTGGGTGCATACATAATGAATTTTTCACGGGACTATGTCGAAAGGTGGTTTACATATGTACCCGAGTATTGGGTATCAAAAGTTCGACTCGGCCGAATTTAATTCGTTTTTTTTTTTATTCCGTAAGCAGGTTAAGTTTGAAGAAGGGCTATATCGAGTGATATTGTATTTTGATATAGCCCCCATATACACCGATTTGCCTATTTAAGGTCTTAAGGTCAATAAAACCTTACCTAACCTTGGCACAATATGTTGCCTTAGGCTCCCCAACACTCCCTCCTACAGAGTATGTTCAAGATCGAGCTATCGAGCTGCCATCTAGATCGATCTCTCGATTTAAGATCTTTGGCCCATAAAAGACGTATTTATTATCGGATTTTGCTGATATTTGGCAAAATGTGTTATGTTAAGCTCCTTGACCTTCGTACTGACTATGGCCAAGATCGGGCTATATTTGGATAAAGTTGCCATAAAAACCAATCTCCCGATTTTTGTCCTTGGGTTCATAAAAACATCGTATATTACCCAATTTTGCTGGAATTTGGCACAGTGAGCTGTGTGAGGCCCTTTGATATCCGCTTTCAATATGGCCTCCATCGGTCTATATTTGGATATAGCTGTTAGAGAGACCAGCCCACGGCCGGGCTGAGTTAAGGATACCATAGATCGCATTTCTTAAGTTCTTTGTCCGGCATCTCTTTATCGGCAAACAAAGGGTAATGGATAATAATTGATATACTATTGTTGCTATATCAGGTTATGAACCGATTCGGACCATACTTGGCTTGGATGTTCGAGTACATCCCATTGGCCAAAATTTCAACCAAGTGGGTTAAGAATTGCGCCCTATTATAAACCGATATCCCGATCTAAAATCGGTAAATCGGTTTATATTGAAGCTATATCAGATTATGAACCGATTCAGACCATATTTGGCACGAATTGACTGTGCGAAATTCCAACCAAATCGGATTAGAATTGGGCGCTCTAAATACTTAAGCAATATAGTTGGGAGATCTGTATATATGACATCTATATCAGGTTATGAAACGATTTAAAGCATAATTAGCACAGTTGTTGGAAGTTATAACAAAACACCTCATGCAAATTTTCAGCCAATTCGGATAAGAATTGAGCCCTCTAGAGGTTCAAGAAGTCAAGTTCCAACCGACCGATATAGCCCGATATAGCCCATTTTAAACCCCAACCGACCTATACTAATAGGAAGTATTCGCGAAAATTTTCAAACGCCTTTCTTTATTTCTTCGAAAGTAAGCGGACAGACGGGCGGACAAACGGATGGACATAGCTAAATCGACTCGAATCGAAGAGTATATAAAATCGATCGAATCGAAAAGTATATAAACTTTGTCGGGTCTCAGATCAATATTTCGATGTGTTACAAACGGAATGACGAAATTAGTATACCCCCCCCATCCTATGCTGGAGGGTATAAAGACATTGAAGTTACAAATCGAGACAAACTAATAAATGTGAAGTCACCAAAAGTTGTTATGATTTCCTATTGAATTTCATTGTCCAGCTAAAACCTATAGTCTTTTATTTTGCTTCTATTATGAATATATTGGGTCCGCTCTTGCCACTATGGACATATACCTAAGCCAGTAATCGGCTTGTTGTGCACTCTTAATACTAACAAGTGAAAGCACCCAAAGTTCAGCCGCTCCGAATATTGGGAACCCACCACCATGGATTCTGCCAAATATGGGAGTTTTTCTGGCTAAAGACTGATTTGGACCGTACTTGTCACAGTTGTTGAGTCTTATAACACAACACCACATGCAAAATTTCAGCCAAATCGGATGAAAATTGAGGCTTCCTGTGGCTCAAGAAGTCAAATCGGGAGATCGGTTTATATGGGAGCTATATCAGTTTAAACACTGATTTGGACCGTACTTGGCACAGTTATTGGAAGTCGTAACAGAGCACGGCATTCAAAATTTCAGCCAAGTCGGAAAACAATTGCGGCTTGCAAGGGCTCAGAAGGTCAAATCTGGAGATCGGTTCATATGGAAGCAATATCAGGTAATATACCGATTCTGACCGTACTTGGCACAGTTGTTGGATATCATAACAAAACACGTCGTGCAAAATTTCATTCCAATCGGATAAGAATTGCGCACTCTAGAGGCTTAAGAAGTTAAGACCCAAGATCGGTTTATATGACAGCTATACCAGGTTATGGACCGATTTGAACCATACTTAGCACAGTTGTTAGAAGTGATACTAGAACACTTTGTGCAAAATTTCAGTCAAATCGGATGAGAATTGAGCCCTCTAGACGTCAAGAAGTCAAGACCCAAGATCGGTTTATATGGCAGCTATATATAAAAAAATGGACCGATGTGGCCCATTTACAATCCCAACCGACCTACACTAATAGGAAGTATTTGTGGAAAATTTCAAGCGGCTAGCTTTACTCCTTCGGAAGTTAGCGTGCTTTTGACAGACAGACGGACGGATATGGCTAGATCGACATAAAATGTCGCGACGATCAAGAATAAATATACTTTATGAGGTCTCAGACGAATATTTCTAGTAGTTATAAACAGAATGTCGAAATTAGTATACCCCCCATCCTATGTTGGAGGGTAAACAAATGCTCCTTTTATAGGCTCATTACACTATATCGGGAAATCGGTCTATATGGTAGCTCTATCCAAATATCGTCCGATCTGGACCACATTTGACAGGGGTGGGTAGTGGTCTACTAGAACTCACTGTGCCAAGTTTCGTCGAATTTGTTTAAAAATTAATCTCTTATGGTCTCAATACCCTATATCGGGAGATCGGACGGTCGGTCAATAAGGCAGCTATATCCAAATATAGTCCCACCTGAACTATACTTCACAGACATGGGTAGGGGTCGACCAGAACTCGATGTGCCAAATTTCGTACTTTAAGTATGGAGATCGAGCTATATAGCGGCTATATATAACTAAATTCCGATTTTATGACATCAGAAGGTTTTTGACCCCAAGATATCTGCAAAATTGTAAATACCTAAATAAAGACCCAAACAAGTACATGTCATTGTTCAACTGTGTATAACAAAATATTGGTCTTTTTAGTAGCTATATCTAAAAATAAACCGATCTGAACCATATACGACACGGATGTCGAAAAGCCTAACATAAGTTACTGTATCAAACGTCGTTATAAATGCGCCTTATAAATCGCGACATCAGTCTATGTAGCAGCTATATCCAAATCTGGACCTATTTGGGCGAAGTTTTAGAAAATCGAAGAGCCTTACTAAACTCACTGTCTCAAATTTCGGCGAAACGGACATTAAATGCGCCTTTTATGAGCCCAAAACCTTAAATCGAGAGATCGGTCTATATGGCAGCTATATTAAAACCTAGACCGATCTGAGCCAAATTAAAGAAGGATGTCGAAGGGCCTAACACAACTCACAGTACCAAATTTCGGCGACATTGGACAATAAATGCGCTTTTTATGGGCCCAAAGCCTTAAATCGAGAGATCGGTCTATATGGCAGCTATATCCAAATCTGAACCGATCTGTGCCATATTGCAGAAGTAAGTCGAGGGGCCTAACGCAACTCACTGTCCCAGATTTCAGCGAAATCGAACAATAAATGTGACTTTTATGGGCCCAAAACCTTAAATATAGAGGTTGGTCTATATGGCAGCTATATCCAAATCTCGACCGATCTGTGCCAAATTGAAGAAATATGTCGAAGGGCCTAACACAACTCATTGTTCCAAATTTCAGCAAAATTGGATAATAAATGTGGCTTTTATGGGCCTAAGACCCTAAATCGGAGGATCGGTCTATATGGCAGCTATATCCAAATCTGGACCGATCTGAGCCAAATTAAAGAATAATGTCGAGGGACCTAACACAACTCACTGTGCCAAATTTCAGCAAAATCCGATAACAAATGTGGCTTTTATGGGCCATAGACACTAAATCGGCGGATCGGTCTATATGGGGGCTATATCAAGATATAGTCCGATATAGCCCATCTTCGAACTTAACCTGCTTATGGACAAAAAAAAAATCTGTGAAAAGTTTCAGCTCAATATCTCTATTTTTAAAGACTGTGGCGTGATTTAAACATACAGACGGATAGACGGACGCACATGTCTAGATCGTCTTAGATTTTTACGCTGATCAAGAATATATATACTTTATAGGGTCGGAAATGGATATTTCGATGTGTTGCAAACGGAATGACAAAATAAATATACCCCCATCCTTCGGTGGTGGGTATAATTATAAATATTCAAAAGAGGCATTTATTGTGTATTTACGCAATAAATTCCCAAGCGTTGGGTAATTACCCGGTAGAAACCCATCTCTAAGTATTCAGTAAAGGAATCAATTGTAAGGTAGGCTGCTCTTAACTAAATCAAATCTATCATATTAGCATTATTGGCAGAGATTTATTGGATCCGATCGATCTGAAGTGCGAACATCGATTCGGGTCCTTACTGTATGGCAGCAAAAGAATAAAATACAGAAAATTGGAAATAATCATACAAAATACATTTTTACTAGTAACAAGTAAAAACATGCTAAGTTCTTACGGGCCGAAACTTACCACCGGGGATTCTACTAAAATTTACAAAGATAATCTCAATCAAGAGTTTAAAATTATGTCAATCCTTCATAAACACATTTTCAACGAATTTTAAAGTATCTTCATAATTCTTTTCTACGAATACGCCAAAAAAAGGTATCCTCTGTTTAAAATTGCAAAAGCAAACATAACAGCAAAATATGAAAGCTATACGAGTTCACTTGCTGCAAATATGACATTAACTAATTGTTTGCCATTTGTCTTTGGAAGGACACTGTGGTAATCCATCAACTCACTGCATTGTTGTATAGTTTGGACTAATTTGCTCTAGTCTGACATTGGCTAAGGGTAAACAGCTCAACAAATATTGCCATATGTTTGCTGGTGTGTGTATGTGTGTCTCTCTCAAAATACCTGTCTGCAATCTTTGGCCCATGTTTGTTTTTCTACCCACTAACCTCTATTTGTTTATGTAGATTGACCATTGGAGATATCTCTTTATTTGGGTGCCCTTCATGGCGGTGGAGTAAAATTCACCCTCCAGAGCAAGGATATAATCA
>NC_081554.1:23775317-23787817 GCF_963082655.1 Stomoxys calcitrans
GTACATAAGATTTGGCCCGGCCGAACTTAGCACGCTTTACTTGTTTTTTATCCTTTGATTGCTTAAAAAGCATTTGATGGGGGATATCGTATCAAATACCTCACTCAATTTTTGTAAGATCGGTCTAAAATGGTGGCTACTAAAGCCATAATAGTACATATAGGATGACAAATATATTGGAGCTATATCTAAATCTGAGCCGACTTTTCCAAAATCAATAGAGTTCGTCCATGGGCCAAAAATTTTCATTGCAAAATTTGATGATAATTGGACAACAAATACGACGTGTACCTTGCCGGCATGGGCAGACAGACGGACTTAGCTCGTCCCCATCTTGCGATGCAAAAAAATGCACAAAGTTATAAAACCTTGTTTACAGTTATAGTGAAGGGTATAAAAAGAAGGATATATAAAGTATACTAACCGTTTGTAACAACTCGAAATGTTGATCTTCAACCCCAAAGAGTGTTGTGGATAACATTATAAAGAGTACGACATCCAGCGAACTGCTCATATACAAACTACATGTCTATCAAGGGCGTGCACAAGAGCAATCATTGGTGACTGTTTGCTGAACTCGTAAACGCTGAACTCACATGATGTTAAATTTCAAGACGAACAAGTTGCTGTTAATTTTGAAAAACAACCAACATGTGAGTATTTTTGTGTCGAATTCTTCACCGTTACAGTAAGATATGAGAAATTTCTCACTGCACACTTAGTCCTATAAAAGCGTCTCGCTGTCATTTTCATAAGATGAACTTATCACACAAATCGTTTATTTTGTTTTCTCATATAGAAAATCTAGCTGTGTGTGTATGTGTGTCTACCCATGCTTTCGTCAAATCAACCCCGATGTCTTCGTACGAATTTCGTACTGCGAAAGCAGACGACAAGTAAAATACTTTATCTGAAGCAAAATAAATCCGAATTCATGCATTGTACAACGTGCACTCTGTGCAATATAAATCAATCTCTCTTTTTGTGATTGGCTCTTTTTTGCATTCACTCATCTCGTTGTCTTGGTGTCTTGTTATCTGTTTTACGCAGTTCTCAATTGCCTCATATAATGTTGTATGTTTAAACGAAGAGTTCAGTTCTTGAAATACTCTATGATTGTTAATGTGTCTTGACAGCAGGTCCTTTGCAGGCCTTTGGTATATATACTCCACATCATCTCGATATTTCTAGTCAATCTAGTTATGTCCGTCCTTCCGTCTGTGGAAATAATGATAGCTGTCGAAGTCGTAAAGCTAGCCTTCCGAAATTTTACCCAGATACTTCTTTTTGATGTAGGTCGTTGGGGATTGCAAATGAACTATACCGACTCAGATTTGGATATAGGTCCCATATAAACCGATCTGATGATTTGTCTGCTTGAAGAAGGGGTAATTGTTATTTGATTTGTCTGAAATTTGACACCAGGATTTCTGTTATGACTTCCAACAATCGTGCAAAGTATGGTCCAAATCGGTGTAGGACCTGATGTAGTTCCAATATAAACCGATTTCCCAATGTGACATCTTGAGCCCCTAGATGTGGCAATTATTATCCGATTCGGCTGAAATTTGCACGTAGTGTTCTGTTACGACTTTCAATGGTTGCGCCAAGTATAGTTCAAATTGGTGAATAACCTGATATGGGTCCAACATTAACCAATCACCCTTGAGGCCGCAATTGTTGGGGGATTTGGCTGAAACCAATTTGAGTCTGTTTTGGCAGAAACTAAGTATGTAAAGTAAAACTATGCCCTTCAACTAAGTTCAGTATATGTACATTTTTAGCAGAATTCATGTAGGAATCCATGAGGGTTTCAAAGGTGGGTTCCCAAGATTCGGCCCGGATATTTTGACTTGAGTCCATATAAAGTATATATATTTTTGATCGTCTTGACATTCTGAGTCGATCTAGCCATGTCGAAATCACTATAACGTTGCAGCGAATAAAATTATCCGCTTGAAATTTTGCACAGATACATTTTATCGATGGAAGTCGTTGGGGATTACAAATGGGACATATCGGCTCAGATTTGGAAACAGCCCCCCATTTTAACCGATCTCCAGTATTGACTTATTGAGCCTTTATGGATCTCAATTTTCATCCCATTCGGTTGAAATTGAAGGACTTGGGTACTGACTTCCAACATCCAACATAAAAGCCTCAGTTTTCATATGATTTGGCTAAAACTTGGCACAAGGATTTTCACTCTGGCTTCCAACATCAGCGCCATATGAGTATGATCCAAATAGGTATATAAACTGATATAGACCCCATACAAATGGGTCCTTGGATTTGACTTTTTAAGCCCCTATAAGCCTTAATTTTTATGTAATTTGGCTGAGTTTAGCCATACTGGTGTAGGGCCTGTATAAGCCCATCCCCGGTTTGGCATATAAGCTCATTGAGCTCCCAATTTGCAGCTGATTTGTCTAAAATTTGACACAAGCACTTCTGCTATGAGTTTTAGCGCCCGGGTCAAGTATAATCCGAATCGGTCGATATATTTATATGTTAAAAACTTTTTTTTTTGTTATTATACCCATTCTGTTTGCAACACATCGAAATATCGATCTCCGACCCTATTGAGTATATTTTTTTTGAGCCTTGTAAATTTCTAATTTGATCTGAGCATGTCCGTTAGTCTTTCCATCTGTCTCTGGAAATGAAAGCATGGGCATAGATTAAGTTCGAAAATAGACTATATCTTGATATGGACCCCATATAGACCGATATTCCTACTCAATATTTTGGGCCAATAGCCGCATTTGTTACCCAATTTCGTTGAAATTCAATATGGTTCAGATAAGAATAATACTGCGATATAGCCCTCATATAGGTCTAAGATCCAAAAAATCTGCACTTAGTACCCGATTTCCCTGAAATTTTGCTTTGTCAACTGTGTTAGGCCCTTCGTTATTCGTGCAGTGTATGGTTCAGATCTGACCATATTTTGATGTATATCCAAATATGTGCCATATGTACCAATCTCCCGAGTTAAGACCTTGGGCCCATAAATTGCGTGTTTATTATTCGAATTTGTTGAAATTTACTAAGATGAGTTACATTAGACACCTTCACATCCTTCCCGATTATAGTACTGATCTAATCATATAAAGATATAGCTGTCATATACACCGATCTCCCGATTTACGGCCTTTCACCCATATGTGGCTTATTTAGTATTGGATTGGTTTGGATCAGTGAGCACGACGTCCTTGCACATGGAAATATCCATATATATATTTCGAATCGTCGTGAAATTCTCCCGATATCTAAACTGAATATGGTCCAGATCGGACCTTATAGGATAATATATATATCCATGGTGATGGGTATCCAAAGTCCTGCCCGGCCGTACTAAATGCCTTTTTATATATTTTTGTTTTATTTCGCTTTTTGTCTGCTCCCTGTATCAAAGCGATATTAGTTAGTTTGAGTATCTCTCTGTGCTTACATTATTAGCAATGACTTTCGTAATTTTCCACTTGAGTGTTATCAAAACGCACATCAAACGACCCACTTTCGTATGGAGCAACAGCTCTGTCTTTAACGCCAACTATTTGATTAAGCAGCCATGGGAAGCAAAAGGAAATTTTTCAGTTTTGTTTTGTTGGTGGCGGCGATGAAGACTCATGATGTTGACTGCAGAGTATGTAAATGAAGATGGGAATGTACAAGGACGTTGGCATTTTTTTCAGCTTTTCCAATTTGGAAGAACTTCAGTTATGAGGAAATATGTGGAAGTTTCTTTTGCTTCTCAATTTGTTTCATATGTGGAAATGTTTTTAAACAAATAAAAAAGTGAGGCAAATGGATAAACGAATCGTGCACAAACTCTATGTTGTCACATAGCCAATTAAGCCATATCACAACTGTCTCTCTTGGTCAGGTGACAATTTGAAGTATATGAACCTTTGCCCTAAAATTGCCTGGAGAAATTTTATTTTAAAGATGGTAGGTTGGATTAGGTTGACATAAAGGCGCGGATTTCAACAGTCTTAGTATGTCACTGAAAGCCTGTCCAAAGAAAGCAGTAGTGTTTTGAAGCTAATAACAAGTAAAAGCGTGCTAAGTTCGGCCGGGCCGAATCTTATATACCCTCCACCATGGATCGCATTTGTCGAGTTCTTTTCCCGGCATCTCTTCTTAGGCAAAAAAGGATATAAGAAAAGAGTTGCTTTGTTATTAAAACGATATCAAGATATGGTCCGGTTCGGACCACAATTAAATTATATGTTGGAGACCTGTGTAAAATGTCAGCCAATTCGTATAAGAATTGCGCCCATTGGGGCTCACGAAGAAAAATAGAGAGAACGATTTATATGGGATCTGTATCGGGCTATAGACTGATTCAGACCATAATAAACACGTTTGTTGATGGTCATGAGAGGATTCATCGTACAAAATTTCAGGCATATCGGATAATAATTGCTACCTCTAGGGGTCAAGAAGTCAAGATCCCAGATCGGTTTATATGGCAGCTATATCAGGTTATGAACCGATTTGAACCTTATTTGACACAGTTGTTAAAAGTAAAAATAAAATACGTCATGCAAAATTTCAGCCAAATCGGATAGGAATTGCGCCCTCTAGAAGCTCAAGAAGTCAAATCCCCAGATCTGTTTATATGACAGCTATATCAGGTTATGGACCGATTTCAACCATACTTGGCACAGTTGTTGGATATCATAACAAAATACGTCGTGCAAAAATTCATTCAAATCGGAACAGAATTGCGCCCTCTAGAGGCTCAAAAAGTCAAGACCCAAAATCGGTTTATATGACAGCTATATCAGGTTATGAACCGATTTGAACCATACTTGGCACAGTTATTGGATATCATAACAAAACACGTCGTGCAAAAATTCATTCCAATCGGATAAGAATTGCGCACTCTAGAGGCTCAAGAAGTCAAGACCCAAGATCGGTTTATATGGCAGCTATATCAAAACATGAACCGATATGGCACATTTACAATACCTACACTAATAAGAAGTATTTGTGCAAAATTTCAAGCGGCTAGCTTTACTCCTTCGGAAGTTAGCGTGCTTTCAACAGACAGACGGATGGACGGACAGACGGGCGGACATGGCTAGATCGACATAAAATGTCGCTACGATCAAGAATATATATACTTTTTGGGGTCTTAGACGAATATTTCGAGTAGTTACAAGCAGAATGACGAAATTAGTATACCCCCCATCCTACGGTGGAGGGTATAAAAAAGTCGGTCCAGATTGGGATTTAGCTCCCATATCGTCCGATTTGCTGTAATAATGCAATAAGATGTCCATTTGCAAATCGATCCTCTCGAAATTTGACAAGTAGGATTTTCTCTTGACTCTGGACATTACTTGTAAATTTCATGGTAATCGGTTCAGATTTTCACTTCTAGAGCCACATCAAGCGCATTAATTGACCAATCTTGCCAAAAGTTTGCAAAACGCTTTCCTCGACGACTACCATAATATCTGAGAAGTTTGCTCGAAATCGGTTCCGATTTAGATATAGCTCCCATATATATATACGTCCGATGTTGAAAAATATTGCAATAAAGTGTTTATTTGTTAGCCGATTTTCTCGAAATTTGGCAGGATGGGTTTTCTTATGACTCTCGATATTACCGATGAATTTCATAGAAATCGATTCAGATTTAGATATAGCTGCCATATATGTATATCACCCGATTTCACTTCTAGAGCCACTGCAATCACGTTTATTCACCAATGCTGCAAAAACTTTGTACAACGCTTTCCTGGACAACTATCACAATATCTGAGAAGGATGCTCCAAATCTGATCAGTTTTAGATATAGCTTCCATATATATGGTCGTCCGATTATGAAAAAAATTGCAATTAATTGCTAATTTGTTAACCGATTCTCTCGAAATTTGGCAGGAAGGATTTTCTTATGACTCTCGACTACTGGTGAATTTCATAAATATTGGCTCAGATTTAGATATAGCTGTCATATATGTTTATCGTCCGATTTTCACTCCAAGAGCCACTGCAATATTGCACAACGCTATTCTCTACGACTACCACAATATCTCAGAAGTTTTCTCGAAATCGGTTCAGATTTAGATACAGCTCCCATTCATATGTTTGTCAGATTTTGGGTGATTTGCAATAATGTTGTCATTTGTCAACCGTAGTTATTACAGTTTGAACGTATTTGCTCGAAATTTGTTACGGATTGTTTAATAACTCATCTGAAAACTTCTGCAGAGGTTCTTCAAAATTGGTTCAGAATTTGATGAAGCTCCCACATCGTAGTTAAACGATAGGTGTAGGGTATTATACAGTCGGCACCGCCCGACTTTTGCCCTTCCTTAATGGTTTTTAATAGCTTTATATATGGGTACATGATTGTAATGACCTTTTGTTTCTCAATTTAAAGAAAAAAAGATTATGGAAAGCAAACATTCAGTTGTTGTTGTTGTAGCAGTTTATTATGTTCTATCTTTCGTCTGCTTGATTCTGTTGAGTGTCAAGACCCAGGAACTCTGCGACTAAGATGGGGTGCGTCCATAGGGATCTGGGTCTGAGTCGAGTGGGTCTGGCCGGGCAGTTAAACAGGTGACGTGTATCGTGCGGTCTCTGGTAACAATCGGGACATACATCTTGCACGTCGGCATCAATCCTAGCTCTGTGGGAATTGAGGCGGCTGCATCTGCCGGAACGTAATTGAGCCAGAACTGCTCTGGTTTGCCGGGGGAGGTTGATTTTTTCGGGTGCAATGGGTGGCGGTCCGTGTCTGCATGAATGTTGTTTAGACCCGCTTGATATGCAGCTTGATCTAGAGGTTCTCTCTTGTAACGCTAAACCTCACGCTTCAGATCGTGTAGATCTACGTTAAGGCTTCTGGGCGGTGGATATGTTTCCACAAGATGATTTGGATGGTTTCTGCGATAACAGCCCAAAAGGTATTGCTTGGACAGCATGTAGTTATGTCTTCGCACTGGTAGGATCTTTGTCTCCTGATGGAGGTGGTCCATATGAGAACTGAGGAGACAGCCCGTCGCAGTTCGGAGGGCGGCATTCTGACAGATCTGAATATTATTCCACTGCGTGTCACAAAGTTGACGAGACCACACTGGCGCTGCATAACTTACCACAGACCGGCCAATTGCTTTGTACGTGGTCAACAAGGTTTCTTTGTCTGCACCCCAAGTGCTGCCAGCAAGTGACTTGAGGACCTTGTTTCTACTTTTGATTTTATCGCAAATTGCTGTGGCAGTGATTAGAAGCATCCACTGATGATTAAAATCATCTTCTAACATCCCTTTCATAATTAAGCAGCAGTCATTGTCAGCAAACAATTTTTCAGCAGTCAGCCTGCTGCTCTGAAATTGCAGAACTACTGCTGTAATAGCAGAACTACTTAATATCTTAAGAATATCTTGATCTGAATCTATTTTGATAAAATTGTACTCATGTTTGGATGTCAAATAAAACACCATAGGCCAAATTTTGTAAAAATCGGACCAAAATTGTGGCTGCTAAATGCTTTAAAGTCCATATTGAATGAGAGATATGTATGGGAGCTTTCTAAAGCTAATCCCATTTTGATGAAATTTATGCACACGTATTGGAGCGTGTGGCTACTACGGCCTTTAAAGGCTAAGTCGGATTATTTTATACCCACCACCAAAGGATAAGGGCATACTCAATAAGTCATTCTCTTTGCAACACATCGAAATATTAATTTGCGACCCTACAAAGTACATATATTGGTCGCCCAAAAAGTAATTGCGGATTTTTCATATAGTCGGCGTTGTCAATTTTTTTTACAGCTTGTGACTCTGTAATTGCATTCTTTCTTCTGTCAGTTATCAGCTGTTACTTTTAGCTTGCTTTAGAAAAAAAGTGTAAAAAAGTATATTTGATTAAAGTTCATTCTAAATTTTATTAAAAATGCATTCACTTTCTTTTAAAAAATCCGCAATTACTTTTTGGGCAACTCAATATTTCGAATCGCTATACAATTCGATGGCGATTTAACGATATCCAGGTGTCTGTCCGCCTGTCCGTCCGCCTGTCCGTCCGCCTGTCCGTCCGCCTGTCCGTCCGCCTGTCCGTCCGCCTGTTCGTCCGCCTGTCCGTCCGTCTGTAGTTAATCACTCTACAGCCTTCAAAAATTGATGTATTGAGCTGAAATTTGGCACAGATATGTCTTTTTGATGTACGCTGGTTAAGTTTTTAAACGGGCTAAATTGGACCATATTTGGATATAGATGCCATATAGACCGATCTGCCGATAAAGGGTCTGTAGCCCAGAATTAGACATAGACTCCATGTTCCACTTATAGGGTAGGTGGGATAGGGATATTATTAAGTCCGCACCGCCCGACTTTTGTTTCTCCTTACTTGTTTTTTTTTTTAATTCTCAAAAAACTTCTCTTTGCACCAGGTGATATTATTTTTTGTTCACTTGATTGCTTTCAATGGCACACTAGTATTAAAAACTATTTTTCTTTATTTCTTGATGGATTTTTTTTTTCTTGTTTATTCCTTGCCCTTCTGCAATAATTCAAGTGTCCTTGTCGATGTAATTAGCAAATAACTAATTCCATTATAATCCCTTTATTGCTCTCTGTGTTCGGATACGTATCAGGTTTTTATTGCTTTCTGCCCTACAAATCCAGATGACATTTCATTACTGTCAATAAAAACATTTACAAAACTCTTTAGCCAAAGTGGAAAGTACGCTTTGTTTTGTTATGTTTTTTTTTTTTTTTTAACTCTTGCATCTGAATCGAATCACATTTCATTTTTAACTAAGAAGTCTAGTCAGTTTGTCTCTTTATATTTTTCTTTATTTCAATATTGCAAGTGGGGCCAGGTGAAATGCAAAATGGGATAAGCCATAAAAATGTTAAGAGTAATCCATCCAGCATAAAAAAAGTGGCGCCCCGATAGTCCTATTGGTAGTGAACTACGTATAGGGGTGGTGGGTTCAAAACCAACCAGTGACTTTAGCCTGTCGCTACTGAGGAATCACAATGGACCACAAATTATCTAAGAGAGTCAGCAACAGGCGGCCACTATTGCAAATTGCTAATTTTGCCCATGAACATTCCACTAAGAAACAATGACAAACTCCTAACATATCAATGAGTGCAGTCCGATTCAAGTTTAAGCTCAATATTAAGGGCCTCCATTTTAAAGCCGAGTCCGAATGGCGTGCCGCAGTGCAACACCTCTTTGGAGAGAAGTTTTTACATGCGGCCACTATTACCTAACGAATTGCAATTTTTGCCCATGAACATTACATTAAGGACCAGGGGAAAACTTCTCACCTATCAATGAGTGCAGTCCGATTCAAGTTTAAGCTCAATGATAAGGGGCCTCCTTTTTATAACCGAGTCCGAACGGCGTGCCGAAGTGTGGCACCTGTTTGGAGAGAAGTTTTACATGGCATAGAACCTCACAAATGTTGCCAGCATTAGGAGGGGAATACCACCGCTGAAAATTTTTTCTGATGGTCTCGCCAGGATTCGAACCCAGGCGTTTAGCGTCAAAGGCGAATATGCTAATGCCTTTGACGCTAAACGCTTGGGTTCGAATCCTGGCGAGACCATCAGAAAAAATTTTCAGCGGTGGTATTCCCCTCCTAATGCTGGCAACATTTGTGAGCTGCGTTAGCTGCGTTTTGGTGGCCTCTTATTACCTAACCCTAATTATAACAAATGCCTTAGATTGTAGTAAGTGAATGCAAAGCTATTTTCATTGCCTTAACTAAGCACAAAAGACAATTTCAATATTTTTAAAACTGTACTTAGGCTCTTTTGCATCCCCGATTCCCACTTTTAGACTTTTCTTCAAAAGTTTTCAAAATTTCTTCTTTTTCCAGTTATGTCCTTTTGTATCTCACTCTCCATAGTATTGTGATATGACTCTTGTGCTGCTTTGCAAAGCAACCGGTGATGCGTATAAAAGTTTTTCAACAAAAAGTTAAGGAGAAGATGTGACCCACATCTTACTTCAATTTCCGTTCATTCAGCTACACAAACGCCTTTCTGTCTGTCTCTTAGTTTTTTTTTTCTACTTCATCTGACTGACTGCCTGCCTGCCTGCCTGTTGGAAAAGCCATTCGAAGGAAAGTTTCTTTCATTTTTTCCGTTTTTTTATTGTTAACACAGTTTTTCAAGTTTCTTAGACATTTGTTAATGTGTTTTTTGTTTTGCTTCTCCTTTATTTCATTTGCACCATATCGCTCTGAATAGAGTCAGAGGTTTTTGTTTTGTAGGCAACGTGGGCCAGCTCATTAACTGTTCATAAGAAGAGGAAAGTGTCTTAAAACATGACAAATACAAAAGAGAAAAACCTTTGGGGCCATACATTAACATAGATTTAAGCATTCTCATCCATATGTGAAATGTGTCATTTCAAGGAAAATTAAATGGAAAAGTATTAAGAAAAGAAATTTCTCTTAAAGACAAAGGACTAAGGATGAAACTTTTAGCCAACAAGGATTCCCGTAAAATGACAAGGATAATGATGGTGCTTAAGTGCAAGTCGATGTCTTCACAAGGAGTTTGTAAAAGGTTTGGGGAGGTTATTTTTCAACTCCACCCCCTCCCCCACACACCACAGTGAACAGCAGGCTATTAAACCATAGGACTAGGTGAACTCCATACAACGTTTCATTGATGATGATGATGATGATGGCCTTTAATGCAGCATAATGTGTAATTAAATTGTTTATGGTGTTTATAAATTTATGGCTGGACCTTATCCATTTCAACCATTCAGCTATTCATCCATTCCCTACCATGTTGAGGTTCTTATCTCTGTGGCCAAGCATACTCGTACGTTACTGTGTTTATGGGAGCGCGTGTATGTGTGTGTGTGTGTGTGTGTGAAAAATAGGATTTTCATATGAATGGCAATGCTTTGTGGGCTAAATTGCATTGAGATATCCAGTAAAACCTCTTAAATAATTTAGCTGCGAATAATGTAAAAGCGTTAATTGCTTCTAATTAAACGAATTTACCGCATACTCGATATACTTGTTTGGGCATAAACAATGTGAGTATATATGAGGCGTTATAGTAAAGGGGAATTGTATATCGAATCTGATATAGAAGAGGACATTTTGACAAAATTTCCTATAGAAGTGGAAATTTTGACAAAATTTCCTATAGAAGTGGAAATTTTGACAAAAATTTCCTATAGAATTGGAAATTTTGACAAAATTTCCTATAGAAATGAAATTTTGACAAAATTTCCTATAGAAATGAAATTTTGACAAAATTTCCTATAGAAAGGAAATGTTGACAAAATTTCCTATAGAAAGGAAATTTTGACAAAATTTTCTATACAAATGAAATTTTGACAAAATTGTCTATAGAAATGAAATTTTGACAAAATTCTCTATAGAAATGAAATTTTGACAAAATTTCCTATAGAAATAAAATTTTGACAAAATTGTCTATAGAAATAAAATTTTGACAAAATTTCCTATAGAAATGAAATTTTGACAAAATTTCTTGTAAAAATGAAATTTTGACAAAATTTCCTATAGAAATGAAATTTTGACGAAGTTTCTATAGAAATGAAAATTTGACAAAATTTCCTTTAGAAATGAAATTTTGACAAAATTTCCTATAGAAATGAAATTTTGACAAAATTTCCTATAGAAATGAAATTTTGACAAAATTTCCTATAGAAATGAAATTTTGACAAAATTTCCTATAGAAATGAAATTTTGACAAAATTTCCTATAGAAATGAAATTATGACAAAATTTCCTATAGAAATGAAATTTTGACAAAATTTCCTATAGAAATGAAGTTTTGAAAAAATTTCCTTAGAAATGAAATTTTGACAAAATTTCCTATAGAAATGAAATTTTGACAAAATTTCCTATAGAAATGAAATTTTGACAAAATTTCCTATAGAAATGAAATTTTGACAAAATTTCCTATAGAAATGAAATTTTGACAAAATTTCCTATAGAAATGAAATTTTGACAAAATTTCCTATAGAAATGAAATTTTGACAAAATTTCCTATAGAAATGAAATTTTGACAAAATTTCCTATAGAAATGAAATTTTGACAAAATTTCCTATAGAAATGAAATTTTGACAAAATTTCCTATAGAAATGAAATTTTGACAAAATTTCCTATAGAAATGAAATTTTGACAAAATTTCCTATAGAAATGAAATTTTGTCATAAGAAAATCCTTCCTACCTTCCTTGAGAGAACCGGTTAGTAAATTACCATTTTATTGCTGTCTTACTGCAAATCGGACGAACATATATATGGGAACTATATCCAAATCTGAAACGATTTCTGTGAAATTCACCAGTAATACCGAGAGTCAAGAGAAAATCTTTCCTGCCAAACTTCGAGAGAATCGGCAAATAAATGACAATTTTATGGCTATATTACTGCAAATCGGACGAATATATATGGGAGCTATATCCAAATCTGAACCGATTTTTTCCAATTTCAACAGGCTTCTTCTCTAGGCCGAAAAAGACGCCTATA